>NW_009228724.1:126256-143226 GCF_000690835.1 Fulmarus glacialis
AAACTGATGATTTATCTTTCAGAGAAGTTCAGACTGTAAGTGTGGTGAGGACATTCATAGCAGAGGATTGAATTAGCCCTAATCGAGGGGGAAATCCCATTATACAACTTATACAGTGTACATTTTTGGAGTCCTGATATCAATTGCTCTCATTTACGGTTTCTATTTAATTTATACATTTATTTTTATTTATTCATTTATCCATATTCATTTACATACATATATATTTCATTTATATTTTCATTAATATTTCTATTTCAAAGTAGTCTGTTTCTATTACAATGACTCATTTGATAACAAAGCATATCCATAACTAGTTAGAAATTTGGTGTTCATTGTGTACCAATGCCTGACAGGTCAAGAGACTAGAATAGTTTTGGGAGTAGTAGTGCCATGATAACATAGTCTTTCATGACAGCTAATTAGTTCCATCCACATTCAAAGCCTTCCCATGTGAATGTAACTGCTGCACTGTGAGCTCTGGTTCCTGTATTTAAACACTTCAATGGATTTTATTACTTATCTTCAGTTCTCAGGCACCCAGGAAATCAGATTCTTATTGTCAGAAGTTCTGACTACCATTCCATAATGAATTAGGAATAAGGAGGGAGGAATGGCATGGCTTGAAGAAAATTCTGCATTTAATAAGCTCTTTCCTCATTATATCTGTCGTAAGTTATGACAATGCTTCTAATTGCGTAGAAATTATAGCTAGTTTTAGATAAATTTTCCAAATATCCTCCCTTTTAAATGTCTAGTTCACGTGCCAAGTATTATTCCCAGGAATTTTGTAAGTTTTCTCCTACACTTTCTGCTGTATACAGAATATCTTTCTGACTAGTTCTGACTTTGACTTTTCCTCATTGATTATTACGAGCTTTTATGGAACAAAGAAAAGGCTGTGAAGGCCTTTTGCAGGACATATTTTTCTCTACATTATAACTATTACTGAAACCAATGGAGCATATGAAAGAGAAGAAGAGTCCACACAAATAGAATAATAGCTCCTTCAGCTTTGTAGAGGAGGGACTGCTGGAATGTGTCACTAAATTAGTTTTGTGATAAATTGCGTTTTTTTCTTGTGGCAGATCTCGCAGTTAGAACTATTTTTTAACCTTTGTGGTAACTACAGAGAAAGACAGAAATTACTACTTGCTCTTGATCAGAACAGCGGAACTAATAAAGCTTACTTACCCAATAAAATACCCTGTGATTAAAATGGTAAATAACAATGGTGACTTTTTTTTTAATATGGAGCCTATCTGATTTTGTAAAGTGTATTAATTTCCTTTTTGTTAACACGCAACTATTGATAAAGAAAATGTTTTTCTCTCTCTCTTTTTATTCCCAGAGAGCTTTCAGTTAACATTTTCTTTTAGTGTGATCACTTGTGAATATTACAGTCTTGTAGGACAAATGGCAGGATTCTGTGCAGTGCTATATACAGTAGCATCATGGAATAGTTCTGTTTGGAAACTTCTTCTGATAATAATACCTGAATTTGCCATGAGCCCAAATGAAGTGAAATTGCCCATGAAAAAATATATTCCCTGATCTAGTGAAGACTACATCCGTTACCACATAGCAAGATGTCCCTCACACGCCCCTTTGCAACAGTCATTACATGAAACACTTGTAATGGCATGTCATTACTAGTAGAAGCTCATGCAAGCTGCCTTTGCCAAATTACCCGAAGTAATTTGTTTCTGTTAGCTGCTATACAGTACACCACCATCTTGTAAATTTTCTCCTCTTAGTTGAAATCTGTATTTCAAGAGTGCTGTCCAGCACAGAAAGTAAATTCCAAATAATGGACAAGATGTTGTGCTATGAGATTCTTCAACTCCTACGACCCAGAAATTAAAGGCCTGATTAAATTCTCTATAAAAATTGCATGGTATAACTAACTAGTAAGTCTTAATTTTTAGCAGTCTTGTTAATCACATATTTTGTAACTTCAGCCCCAAGTAATTTAAAATTTTCAAATACTGTGACAGTAGCATTTTTTCTTCCATCTGATTTCAAAAACTAGAAAAGGAAACAATGAAAGACAAAAATACACTCTGGGGTGAAAATATTAACCACATTCGGTGACTTCACTAATAACTGCAGTTACCATACTGTAGGCTCACTTACATTTGGTGAATCTTTCCCGTCTAAAAATGTAAATGATGCTTTTGTATCACTAACTGGACACAGCTGAATAGTTACTTATCATCTGAATAACTTATGAATAGAAAGCTTCCCCAGTAAACATTTAGACCTTTATTCTCCTTTCATATCTCTTATGGATATAATCTCATTCTAATACAGCTGCACCTGACTTAAACCTTTAAGAATTAGACTAGAAAGTCAGACCCTTCATGTGCTTTATCGTAGTATTTGAATAGCACCTTTTTAGGAAAAAAAATCAAGTTGAAACTCTCAGAGAATAGGAGGGTGTATTTCAGACCTACAAGCCCCTGGTATTAATGCATCATTCCTTCACCTGCCTGATGTATTCTCATAGAAAGACAGTGAGCTGGAAACTCTTGGTACTGACTGTATTTATTGTCTCCTTTTTCAGAAACCTGCATATGAATTTTCCTTACAAAAAGAGTTCAACCACGGCAAGCTGTAATAGCAAATGAAGAGGTGTTCATACAACCTGGAAGGTATGAAGGAGCAAAATGGTAACTAGCTGTTATCCTTGTGACCAGGAGCAAACATTACTTGTTGCTGGATGAAGCAAACAGCAAGAACAATGTAATATGTATTACATTTATAGGCATGCCTCTGATTCTCAATTGTGTTTCAGACACTCAGGGTTTTATGGGACATGGGATTTGTTAGTCTTTCTAAAGTAGAAGCATCAGAGATCTTGGAAGAGTGAAACTTGAATAGTCAATAAGGACTAAATGCACAGAAGCTTTAAGTTTTGCAAGCAGGTTTGCATAGCCTATGTTTATGTCTGGAAACTAATCAAATCATAAGCTATGTAATTGTGTTTCTTTAAATTGGGAACTGAACTTTAAAAAGAATAATGGATCAAGTATCTTTTTTCTTAAATCAAGTCCAAATGTAAGCTAGAAGTATATATCCCTTTTTTTCCCAGACCATAAGAATTCAGGAAAGATATGAAGTTGGAGGGTAAATTTCAGCATCAGTCAAGAGTAATGACTAGAAGATGCCCTAAAATTTGAAATGAAACTGTATGGTATATCTAGCCACAAAGACTGAGATTTTTCCAAAGAAGCTGATGAGACAAGAATAGAGATGTTTCTGATATTAGTACAAGATGTGCTTTACATTCAGTGATTGTTTTAAAAATTGAGTCAATCAGTATAAATACAAATACATATGCTTTTTGGACTTTATATACTAGCATAAAAAATACATTGTTATTAAGAGAGCTTGTAATGGTGCTACAAAGGTTTCCATGTGATTGTAATGGAATATCCTTAATGGCTACACTACAAAACCCAGAAAATGAACACCTACACGCTGTGAACTCCTGTAGGTGAACACCACACTAAGGCTGTGGTGGCATCATTTGGTTAAGCTGTGCCACAGTGAACCATTAAATTTAAAAAACCTTGTTCCTCATCTAAAAGCAATTCAGTTCATCCCATCAGTGCTAACTGAAACAGCTGAATTGGTCATGCAGTCAGATACCCACCATCTAGTACCACCTGTGATCAAATGCAGACTGAACACAATGGCATGGTGTGTTTTGAACTTATGCCTCAAATTGCCACTGAAACAATATGGGTTTCAGAGTTTCACTGGCTGGACTTTGATTCCGTTTTCTAATTCCCTGCTTTAATAATCTTCTTCTGAGGTAAGTTGTGACTGTCATACAGATAGGTTCTTTCAATGTTCTTACTCACAGGCAGCAGCATTGCTGCTCTCACAAAGATCAGGAAAGCCCTTTGCACATTTTTCAGATATCCTTCTCAGCTCTGAATTTCTATTTTTTCCTCTCCAAGAAGACACCAATCAGAACGGAAGAGCTGCTAGAAAGTATGAAGTTAAATACTACATTTTCACCACATCTTGAACTGAGAAAGGGTCAAAGGGGGACACTGGTTCCATTTTTATCTAAATAAATGAAGGGCTAAATACTGAAACAGAAAACTCTATGTTCTATAAACATTTTTTACACAACAGGAGATTTCCAAATAGTAGGAGCAAACACTAGCAGGAAAAGTCAAAGGTTTTATTCAGAGATTAATGGGATGTGAGTATTACCTGCACCAGTAGTAGATATGAGTTTGGGCTTGCTGCGTGCTCCATCACCTTTTGTTGTATAGGCTGTCACAGTGAAGGAGTATGTAGTTTCAGGCTGAAGCCCAGAAATTATCATTTCCTAAGATGAAATAAAACAAGAACAATTTATTAAAAATAGATTGTTTTTCAGGAGATCATGGAATCCTTCAGACAACCCCTGTATATTACATACAGTGCACACGTTTTTGTGCTAATGGCAGTGATAGCAAGCATTTGAGAGCACCAACAGACTTCTGTGTGAAATAATTCATAATGCAAGATGTTTCACTCACTTAAGCAATAAAAGACAGCACACTTCTAAATAGCACGCCTCAGGTAGCTTAAGGCACAAGGCCAAAGGCTTAGTGGTGTGAGCAGTGAATAAAGCACTCCGAAATACTTTGCCTGAGGAATACTACTGATACTGTGAAATGCATGCATATGTAGATATGAGAAACTCCATTTAACTTAGTCGTTTACAGGACATCACTGATATAGTTATAAAATACCTAGTAAGACAAGAGTTGCATTTGTAACCACACTTGGCAACTAATGATGGTTTAGCTGAACAAGAAAGCCTTGTTACTTCCGTAACACTTTCATTGCAACCTGTGTCACTGGTTGGATTGCGCATCTAAATATCTCAAAGGACTTTAGAAACAACTCACTCTTCAGGTCTAAAAGAACTACCTAAAACACCATTAAAAATCTGGTCAGAGGATAAAACTGATGGCCCTCAAACATTCAGCAGCTCCAAAACAAGTAGCTCTTCAGCTTGTACAAGTGAACGGCAGGAAGATAAAACTGTACATGTCAAACCAAGTGGAATCTTTTTACACATGTGCATGCAAACACACGTATACACACACACAAGATGGTGAAGGGCCAGCCACCTGAAATGAATTAAATTTATGTCATGCTATAAGGGCAGCCAGAGGAATTTAAGCCTTGACACTCATGATATAAATAAATTTTATAAGCAAAAAGGACAGCATTTGGAGGCAACTGACTGGCCCGAAGCTCCCAACTTATCAGCTTCCAGTCTGTAACCACTGGACTACTCCTTTGCATTTTCACATGCCTGAATGGATTTACACTAAATTTCACTGCTGCCAGAGAGAAGGTATATTTATGTGTCTAGAATAAATAGCAAATGTGCAATCACACACCCTTCAGATGCAACAACGATAAAAGTTAATATAAAAATTATGGGTCAGACCATCCACAGTAAATGGATTTTTCAATAGTGGGTATGAGCTTAGTACAGATGTGATTAGATTTCGGCATTGTATTTAGTCAGTTATTAGCAATATAGAAATAACAAGGTAATGAACAGAAGGAGAGGGCAAAATAGCTCAAATAAAATAAAAACACATTAAAAAAAACTACAAAAAAACCCCCTCCTTAGACTCTATCTCAGAATTGAATTGACCCTAAAGGCCAAAATCTGTAAGACAAACTTCTCATCTTTCCTAAGGAAACTGCACATGATATTAACAAAATAAAATTCTATAAGGAGAAAAAAAAAAAAAAAATTGCCATTTAAACAGTGATGAAGATATTAGTCTCATCTAAAACAAACAGTACTTCAGGGTGTAAAAGATATGATTGCATGCAGTTTTGTTTTTTAGAAGTGTGATTTGGATACAGCAAACACTATTACTTAGGCATAAACACTACAGGGCATTTGGCTTTCCTGATAGCATATAAAATACATTTATCAAATTACCAAAAAGAAAGCACAACTCACTTCAACTTTCAGCTACACAAAAAAAGTTAACCTTAAAATGAATACAAAAAAATCTGAGTATTGCTATGCAACTCTGAACCATTTTTTATTTTTCTAACACTTTCTTGTAGAGAGGAAATTGTGAGGCAAAGTTAGTGACAGCCACCAAAAAGAAGAAAACACAAACCAACTCTGCACATTTTGGCATCATGCTAAACCCCAGAACAAGCAAGCAACAGTAACCCCCACTCTCCCTGGGGGGAAAAAAAAAAAAAAAAAAAACTGCCATGAGGGATAAACCTTTGATGTTAGCAGCATGCGTTTGTGCAAATGATGAAAAAAAAGAAAATCGAAGAAAACTCAAAAAATAAAAGCAAACAAGCAAAAAGGAAAAAAAAAAGTCCCGAACCCAACACACACTGTTTTTCTGGCCAGTCAGAAACTACTCACATGTTCAGTAGTATCATCATATTCCCACTGGTTAAGAGTAACGAATGTTGAAAGGAAAAAAAAAAGAAATGAAGAGATTTGTAGCCTGGTTGAGGTAATGTTTTCTTCTTAATAGTAAAATAAATATGAAAGATGCCTGGGAAAATCATATACAACTTGAATAAATTGTTTAGAATCACATATTATTTGGTTAATGAAATCAGGCCAGGCATTTTTAATTCCATTTCTACTCTTCCTAAAAAACAACCACTTCTCTTTCGTTGAAAGATGATGAAAGAAGTAATGAATCCTCTTGTACCATGCAGTAATATTTTATAATAGATTCTATTAGTAAAAGCTACCAAGGCAGAATTAAAGGCTACCTGGTCTATTTAATCACGTTACTAGGCTATATGCTTCGGTTTACTAAATTAATCGAATGCCTTATTTAAATTAATAGCAGGATTTTTTTAGTCTTGAAACCTAACCACACTGATCTTTTACCATCAAGGTCTTGATACCTGCAGAAGCCCTGATCACATGTGTTACAGAAGTATGACAGGCAGGAAGGAGTGGCGGGAGGAGAAAGGAGGTGACTATCCAGAGTGAACCAATGGCAAACAGGCAGGTCAAAGCCAAACTTGGCAAAAAAAGAAATACGACTTTTGCCTTTGTGATATTTGGGCTCCAATCTCTCATCTAGTCTTCCGTTTCTGACCTTCTAGTGTTTAGAATTATTTTAAACTACTACCACACAGAGGTTGAAACTGAAAATCTGTGCAAGGAATGGGAGAACCAAAGCACAGCAGCATACCCTTTTCCATCTCCTCTCCCTTTTCCCTTTCCCTCCCCAATTCCCCACCTGTTTCCATCTTTCTCTCCACTGAATTTAAGCTGTAAGAACACTATGCTTTGCAAAATAGTACTAAGATGTAAGTACATCTAGATAGATAGACAGACAGACTGGCAGGCAAAACTGCAACAAAGACCTCCAGGAACAGAGTCAACACTTTGAGAATAGGGTCATTAGCAAAATGCAGGTGTAGGAGACCTGTTCTCAAAAAAGGTACCAGCAGAGCTGAAATTTAGAACTAAGGCTGGAAGAAGAAACAAAAGAAGCCAAAATAAAATGCTTAAGAGGCAAATTTATCTCTTTACTGTATGCTAGGTTGATAATTTCTTATAATTTCCAGTCATTCCATAAATTGAGAGCTAGCAGTGAGAGCTGTGTACTTGGTAACAGTTTCAATGTAGGACGATTCCTCCAGTACCAGGAGCTTTGGGAACCTTCAGTTTTACAGAGCACTAGTGTACCCCAATCAGTAAAATCCTATTTTTAGAAGCTTTTTAAACTTGATGTGATCAGGCTTTTGTTTTCATCATGTCTCATAATTTATAAAACAGACGGGAAATTTTGCAGTATAAGTAACCTGATACCTATTTAAACTAAGCTCCTCATTTTATTGCACAGTTATTGATATGAATAACGACAAGTATAAATACCTCGGTGATTTCTCAAGTTGCACTAATAAATTCATTTCCTGTGAAACGTGTGGCGAGGTGGATACACACTAATGACAGAAACACTGTAATGATGGGCTAACACAGGCTTCTAATGATTCTAGGTTCTCCACCGAAACAAAGAAATACCAGGTGGGTGGATCAGGCAGTGCACAGTTTGCTACATTGACTGTGACCTGGCTCAGATCTCCCTGATGCTTTAAAACTTCAGAGCATAGGGATAGGGTGAAGTCTCCAGGTTTAAGGGAGTCAGCAGAATCACAGAGCTTAACAGTTAGTTGCACACCTATGCAGAAAAGGGTGCCTACGTTTGGCCCAAGAACCTTTAAATGTAGGTATTCTGAAGAAAAGTTGTTAAATAGAGATAAAAAATGTTAGCTGGTAGGCTGAAATACAGAAAGAAAAAAAAAGGCAGTTGTGGATAGCTCTCTGGTACACAAAATGTTTTCACTGTGACCTAGAAAAGAACATAAAATGCCCTAATTACCTGTGCATCAGCCAGCATGATGTCCTTCAGCATGGGCTGACCCTTTGGCTCTCCATTTTCCATCCTCACGTAGTGGACCTGGTATCCTCGGATCTGACCATGCTGCTTATTGGGTACAGGCGAGCGCCATGACACTTTAACAGCAGTAGAGTTGACAGCCTCTACCTCGACTTTGCGAGGAGGACCACTAGGAACTGGAACAACATCATTGGACAGAAGAGAATTACACGCACCTGCCCCACCCATGTCTTTTGCTTTCTTTTTAAAAGGGCAGACTCACTATGTTTTCTTTGAAGAATACAAATTGTTCAACAAATGAAAGTGATCAACCAATCTGCTCTACCTTTCAGTGAAAAGATCAAAAAACATGACTGATGCAAAAAATGGAAGAAAAAAGAGTATTAGAGAAATAGAAAAACATGTAAAAATGTACAAAAGCCAAGGAAGATGCTTTGAGATTCAAAGCATTATATTACAAAGAGATATTTTAATAATTGAAATACTACTACTACTAATAATAAAAACACAAAAGATTTCAAAAAAAGTTTTCCTTATTTTTGTTTGCTAAGTTCTTTTTTTCATTTTTTTTTCAGTAGTATAAAAAGGAGGCTGATAATAGGGCTGTCTTCTGTCACTTTCAAGCATGGAAGAAAAGAAAATGTGTGGAGCATCAGTTTTCCAAGATCAAAAACAAAACTCAAAAAAAAAAAACCAACCCAAAAAAAACCAAATCAAAAAGCACAACATGGAACAAGAAAGCAGTTAAAAAAACAAAAACAAAACCAAAAACAAAACCTGAAAAAAAGTTCATAGACATAAGTGTTTAAAAATAACAATGACTGTAAAATCAAGGAAAAGGCAGGAAGATTTTCCCTGAGAGTTATTTTTATGTTAAAGGAGGAGCAAGAAGGATATGTATGGGCTTAAAGGGGCAGCAGATTCATGTCACTCACAAAAAGGTACTTTCTGTTAAAAAAAATAAAAATACCAAATATAAAAATGGTGTAGAAAGGACAAGTCTTTGATTAAAAACCTCAAAGGGTGATAATATCTGTAATTTGGGAAAAAAGAGGAGCAGAAAAAAATACTGTTAGGCTATACAAAAGACAGCAGATCGACAGAGTCATAGAGGTGCAAACTGATGTAGTGGAGGCAACATACCATCTTCATCTGTCCGAATCAATACTGCTAAGCTCTCTGGGCCAGGTCCAACACCAGTGTGGGCAGTCACAGAGATCCGGTACTCAGTCCATTTTTCCAGCTGTTCCAAAAGGTATTGGGTACTGTCCGAGGAAATTCCCAAAATTTCATGGGGCTTGACATCTTCTCCATCAATCCCAATGTACTTGATGGAATATTCAGTGATAATGCCATTCTGTTTTTCCACCGGTGGAGGTTTCCAACTTACCAAAATGCTAGTGGAGCTGGGGCTTGTGCAACTAATGTCTTGAGGAGGAGCTGATGGCTCTAATTTCAGTAGTGGGTTAAAGGAGGATTTGAGTGAAAGGATAGGAGTGATTGAAAAAAAATGAACAAAAGAAAAAATAAAAATAAATAAAAGACAATCAAATGAAAATAAAAAATAAACCAAAAAAAGTAGAAACTTAAAAAAGCAAAGCTTCAGATAATCATATGCACCTTGGCTTATTAACATGAGGAAACCGAAAATGAATAGACCAACTAAATGGTGAAAAAGGATGTAGGGGAAATACATGAAAATGAAACCTCAAAATAATATTACCTACCTGTAATTAAAATTCTTCTTGAAATAAAACAAAAACGTGACACTTCTATGACTACTGATCTACTTTTATAATCATTGCAATTAGTGCAAGCTACAATATTTTAAAAGATGTGTGACATGTATTTACTTACAAATTTGGACATATCCGCTTCAAGTGCATTTACTTTCTTTGAGAAAAATTCTCTTTTTACAGAACTCCTAAAAACTTGCAATAATTGCTAGAAATTGCTCCGTAAATTGCCATTTTTTGTAGCCTCCCCACTCTCATAAACAAATTATTATTTTTTCAGGTTTTTATTATAACTGAGTCTGCCTGGCACAAGTCAACCGCAAATTACGTTTAAATGGAAAGCATTTACTGAAACATCTATTGCAGCCAACATACTAGGAGCATGCAGTCAATAGAAGACGAAGAAAGTCTTAGTCAAAGATTTACCTACCAGGAAAAAGTGACAGGCTTGTTGATTCTGACTGTAACTTGTACTTACCCTAGATCAGCTGTCAGTTTTATTTTTTTAACTCCTCTTGGAGACACCTTTGCTAGCAAAGAATTAAATCCTACCAGTAATGTAGGTAACTTCTATAGGGAAAAAAAAAAAAAAATCTACCCCCAAACAACGTGTCAAGAAAGCAGGTATTCATTTTACAAAGAGAGTTCACAAGCACATCAGAACGGTGAGAGATTCTGACTGTGTTTCATCTCTTGTCACCAGTACCAATCTTCCAGAGCAAAAGTGCTCACCTTTACTGGTTTGTACTTGATGGAGTCTGTTAGCATATTTACCTTTTCTGGGCTTCAGAGCATTTAAGCATGTACGTCATTCCATTGCCTTCAGTGAGGCGAATCAAGTGCTGAAAGTTAGGTATGCATTTATGTGCTTAAATGCACTTTGACTTGGCAAAGTCTTTGCTTACTAACTGAGATCATTCAGAGCACCAAAAAAGGACCCATAGTTCAAATTCACCGGCAGAAGTAATGGATGTGGAATCCTTTCCTATTTCTGCTTTCTCTCTTGTAAGAAAAACATAAATGCAAGATCTTTCTGGCTTTTTTTTTTTTTTTTTTTTTTGGCCTACTATTTTCTTCCCATTTCTTAGGGGAAAAAAGAAACAAATGGATTTCTGGTACTTATACTAGGCACATCAAACAAAATTAAAGCAACAGAGAAGGCCTAGGACCCTGCTGTGACCTATTGCATTTACACATGTATCTTTCAGTTCCCCACAGCTCTTCTACAGGGATCAATGGCTTTTTACTCAGTGTGGTACACTGCTCTTTTGAAGGGAAAACAGGAGGGAATGTATTAGCATTTCAACTAACTGGAGGAGGTGGATGGGGGGACAGATGAGAATTATCACATTCGGGGTGGGTTTTTTAGGCTAATTCAGTAATCAAGTACTCAAAACATGTGGGTCCCATTCTACCATCAACTTGTGTAGGAAGTAAAATGCAAGTAAAATGTCCCTCAAGGATTTTATATGTAAAGAAATAAATCCCTGTAGCATCTTCCTCTGAAACCAAGATGAAAGGCAACAGTGTATTCTGGTGAATATTACTAATAAACTCACAGAAGTTTATTAATTTTTAATCCATTATACTGTGAAAATGTAAAACATTGCATTTATGTAACTAAGGATAATCTGTAGGCTACTTGTATAACCAGTTTTATTAATGCATATACTTTTTCCTTAAAATTCACAATTTTTGCAAAAAAGATTTTGCAATCTTTTCAGCAAACAACCAGGGTCTGCCCACTGAAATCAATTGGATTTTCCTACTATCTGAAGACATAAGGCTGAAAAAAGCATAACATATTCTTATATTCAAGAAGGGAAAAATGGCAATGTGCTTATATATGGAACACGCAACCTTGACCCCTAGCTGGTTATTTTGTATGCACAGTCTAAGCAATCTTCAGCCAATATAAGAAAATGAGCATTTTAAATAGCTGAAGAGCTATTTAGAATAAATAGCTATTCAGAATAAATAAATACCTTTTTCTTCATCAAATTACTGATTCTGGATTACTAAAATTAAAAGGTGCCTTGCCAGTACCGCTAAAACTAGCCTTGTGTTATATAATTGTCTTTTATGCTTATTCCAAATGCCTCAGAAATGCTTCAGAAGCACATTTAGCTTTGGTTAAAGGTCTGCAGCACTGTATCTCCAGTCACACTAATTACTATTAATACATAACACTAACAAAGAATGATGGTGTAATCACATCTGTCATGACTGCAAATTGAAAAGCCTCATGTCAATTGAGAATCTGAATTTTCTGTTTTGAATAATATTACTTCAAGAAAAGGCCATTTAATTTGAAACAAATACAAACAGAATTGCATTAAGTTTTAAAATGATACAGTGTAATGCAAACTGTCAGGAAAGCATAACTTATCAGGCAAGAGTAGCACTTCTGGACATCATCCTTGAATATCTGATTTTTTTAATTAAGTCTTAATTTGAATATTTTAAAATGTATATATAAATGCCTGAGAAATTTTTCATCTCATTTGCAGACAAATGTGATGAGTTTCATGACACTGTTTCCATAAGCATCCAGTGAGAAAACAATTTTCCTACTGGTGTAAAAATGACTGAACACCATAAAAAACCTAGATTAGAAAAATCTAACTTAAAATCAGAATGATTAGCTACTATAGAAGAACAGTTATGAAGAAATTTTTGGTACAGCCTTAAATATTCAACTGACCCACGCTAGAAATTTTTTGTACTTCAGTGAGATGCTGCAGGAACAACTTAGTATTACAGGAAATCTGCAGACTAAGCAGGTATAATTTTACAGGTGGAGGACTGTTATTAATGTACATCTATTGCATGATAAAATATTTTATCCTATGATAAAATAAAATAAAATATTATTCTGACAGCATAATATTGTCTCCTTAGACACTGGTTTACAGAGGTTTTTTTCTGAAACTATATAAAACCCACTCATATATTAAGTTGATCACAATACACCCACAAAGAAACACATTTTAAGCATACTTTTGCTGTATTAAGCACCATGAATGCTGTATTTTTATTTTGTCTGTATTTGGATTTTGCTTTTTTCTCTGTTTCTGCCTCCCTGGGCTACTGAGATTAATCTTTCTGAGAAATACAAGACAAGGGAATAAAGTTAGCAAGGAAAGACACCTACTTGACTGCATGGTTCTCGCTGAGATTTCTGCTGTCGAAGCACCCAGGCCTTGTGGAGAACGTGCAGCTAGACGGAATAAGTACAAGCTGTTTGGCCTCAAGCCTTGCAGGCGATAAGACGTAGTAGGTTCAGTGGAAACCCGTTGCTAAAGGTAGGTAATAAAAGGATGTCTTGATTAATATTCAGACACTCTGAATTCCATATGTTTTCTATAGAAGAAATGCTTTTATACTCTGATGATAACTCTATTGAGAAAAATTTAAAGTCAAGAAAATATATCTGAACAAAACCAAACTAAACCAAAGCAAAAAAGAATACATTACTTTTGACAACCACACATTAAGGAACAATATTTTTTAAAGTTGACAGCTTAATGGGTGAAACTCAGAGCCAGAAATATTGTTTGACTGTTTGAGGAAGTAACAGCTGTGTACAAAGTATAAAAGGCAGTAACACATGAACAAAGCCTTACCTATAGTTAATTCTTGTGACAGTGAACTACAGGGTTTTATAATGTGAGTAATCTTGGGTTTAACCTCATAGTTAAATTTGTGTTCAAATTACTAAGAAGCAAATTCTTCCAAAGGGTAGCTTATTAAGCAGGGGCCTGCATCCTATTTGGAGGTGAAATACGGATCTGGCCCCCTTCCACAAAATAAGTTTATGCATTCACAGTATATGTGTGAAGCTGCCATAAACATAAGCTCAGTTGAAGCACCAGCAAGGAGTTGATGATGCAGGAAAGATCAATGAGGCCGACACTCTCCTGCTGCCTTCTGAGACTGCTGGCTTCTTTCTTTTGTCTGGGACACCTGGCAATATCACATGGTTTCTGTATCAGAAGAACAGTTTATTCTAAAGTCTACAGTACTAACACCACAGAGGCCCTCAGACTGAAAATTCTGTAGGAAATAATGGTACAGAAAAAGTCTGTAGCAGGTTTTTATCTTTAGGAAAAAAACCTATTTTCTTCTCAAATATTATTGAAAGATTAGAGAAGCTTGAGAACTCTCTTAAATGGTGGCAAAGAGAAACAAAAATTCTCTAAGGCTGAAAATAGATTTTAAAGTCCAAGTATAAGTGCAAAAAATCTTAATGAGTCCATAACATGCCCCAAAACACTTCTGCTTCCAAGCCTTTGTAGAGGAACAGGCTTGGGGAGATATGATCAATGTCTGAAACTGGGTGTGACTTCTGCAGATGACTTGTTGCGATCAACAGCAAAGTTCCACTGGCTGGTAATCATTGACAGCATTTTCTGCTGTTTACACACTCTCAGCCTATCATTAGGCTGAGTTTAACAAACTTAAACATCAAGGCATTTGTACTAAAGAAAGTTACTAATCCATCAATTCTAAACCATTGCAGCATTTTATGTCTGACTATTAAAGAGTACTTAAAAGTTGTATAGTCTTTTCACTTACCTCCTCCCCATGCTCCCCGTCTTTGTAAACCAATTCATAGCTGGAAATGGTATCAGAGCGTGGAGGTGTCCAGGAAAGTAATATGCTCGTTTCAGACTCCGGTTCCGCTTTGAAGTTCAATGGCTGACCAGGCACTAATGAAAAAGTTGAGCAGTGTTGCCAATTGTTTATGTGTCTAGTTCAACACTTATCTTTCAAACCTTTTAAACTGTTATCTGAATATTTGACACAATATTACTTTTATTGAGCTTATTGACTTTAAACAAATTCATTAATGGTACTATGAAATAAATTAATCTGATCTCAGAAAATAATAATGATATATTTAATTCACACATTACAAATTATCAAGGATTCATTCATAAATGCTTCACAGTGTAAATAACGCACACAGAACGGAAATGCAATTGAACAGAAGCCCTAGACATATTTCTACCCTGTATTTTTACCAATATATCTGAATTTCTAGTAACAACCCTTTCTAATTGCAAGAACTAAAAATGCAACTTTGATTCCAGTAGTCAAGAACATTGATGTTGTTATGTCTTGTGTAACGGTCACAGAAATTATCCAGACTAAATGTTAGCCTCATTTACTTCTGCAAAATCTAAGGCAAATAATAAGGTTGACTGGGAAAAGACAGCAAAATATAACCCTGTCATTGGAATGTATACAACCCTTTTGGCACCCAAGTTCTAAAACATTACTTTCGGTTTATAGTGCTGTTGATAAGGCATGAAACAGTCTTCCACAGCATTTCTAGCTTTTAAAGAATAAAATGTGGCATGCTCTTATTTTTCAAGAAAAAAATACGAGATGCACTTCTTAGCACATACTGAGAACAGGTGTGACAAGTAGGATGTGACAATAATGATCATTACACAATAATTTTTTGGGGTAGAATTTTATTACAGCATTACAAGTACGTTTCTTTTGTACAGTAAAAGACGTAAAAATGCCATGGAGCAAACAGTAAAAATAATTTGTGATTGTAATTCCTATCTTCCCCAGACTTCTACAGAATGTCACCCTGAAGATAATGCTGCCTTCGTGTATGCTGGTGCAGGTTTGATACCTAACCTTTAAACCTGTTAACATGAGGTGCATATTCAAGCTCCTGCGTGGAGGTTACAAGTCCCTACCATTCACTTGTTTTTTTTTTTTCAGAAACAGGACAAAATAGAAAAGGAAAGGTATAGAAGGATTTCTGCGTGGATGAATGAGGGTGAACAGGAGACCAAGTCTCTTTACGGGAAGAAAAAAGGATAGGAGTAAGTAGCTATTTTTGTAAAAGATGCCTGGTGTACAGAAAGACCACTTCCTGGTGCACTGCAAAGTGCAAAAGGGAGAAGATTACAAAGCAAAGGGAGCAATTACAGGAAATATCAACAAAGTATTTTTGACAGAAATACTTCTAATTTTATCCTTTTAAAATTGAATGGATTTGAAATTAAGAGGGAGATAGTGGGATAACTGGCTAATTTCTAACTTTGAAACAGATTCTGAAATATCTCTAAATCAAACTTTAACTTGGCAAATCTATAGCATAGTTGTTTAAATGTATTTAGTAGGTGAACATTACAACCTTTTAGTTTAGCTGCTTCAAAACACTCCTGAGTAACAGCCAGAAAACAGCTGCAGATTGCCTCCTGTTGAACACGGCTTAAAGTAGATGTGGAGCTCTACTGCAGGCTTGCCAAAACTTAGTAATAAAATCTGGAGTTTAGGCAGCTATTTGGAAGTGTTTATTTTGCTACAGATTGTTCCAAATATATCTCATAAAACTCAGGTGGGTACCTGGCTGTAAGCATTTTGTTTGCTTCATCTGACAAGAAGATAAAAAGTGGTAAAACTGACCTGCAGAAAAAATTATTTGTTTCAATGTGTATCAAAGGATAGGGAAAAAATTATTTCGGCAAAGTAACTGAGAAGCATGGTTGGAGTTGCAAAATCACCTTTGCCTGGTCATGGAAGGTCAAAGAGCAGCTTCTGGTATCTGTGTCATGCTATCCATCCTGGTTTTGACATCTCTATCAGTGACCTGGAAGAGGGGATGGAGGGCACACGTTCCAGGTTTGCAGATGACATCAAGCTGGGGGGAACCTGTCGACACACTCAAGGACCAGGCTGCTGTTAAGAGGGAGGTGGAAAGGGGGGAGAAACAGGCCGACGGTTCCCTATGAAGTTCAGCAAGCTCTGTCCTGGGAAGGCAGAGCCCTGCAGG
>NW_009228724.1:143241-152269 GCF_000690835.1 Fulmarus glacialis
CGGGAATGCAGGCGGGGGCTGATGGGGCCAGGGAGAAGCTGGGGGGGACGGCCCTGGGCCCTGGCGGCAGCGAGCTGAGACAGGGCCAGCCGTGTGTCCAGATAGCAACGAGGTCCAGGGGTGGTGTGAGCAGGAGACGGCCCCGAAAGCCAGGGGAGGGCAGGGACTGTCCCCTCTGCTTTGTGCCCGTCAGACCACAACTGGGTACTGCATGTGGTTCTGGGCCTCAGCAAGATGGCTCTGGGCTGGGGCCCTTGCCCTCTGAAGAGAGGCTGCAGGACTGGGGCTGGATCAACTGGGAGAAGGGCCGGTTTGGGGGGCACCTAACAACATCCCCAGCATTGATGGAAGGGATGGAGGAGATGCAGTTGGGCTCTTCACTGCGGTGCATGGCAGGAGGGCGAGATGCAGCAGCACAAGCTGAAACACAAGAGGCTCAGGCTGGAGATAAGCAGCCTTTTCCGCATGAGGACAACCCAGCAGTGGAGCTGGGGCCCAGTGAGGTTGGACCATATCCAGCCTTGGGGGTTTTTACACGTCAGCTGGGTAAAGCCCTGAGCAGCCCCGTCTGACCCCATGGCTGAGTTTGCTCTGGGCAGGGGCTTGGGCTGGAGACCTCCCCAGAAGATCACCCTGCCAGCCAGGATTGTCCTGTGATGCTATGATCTGTGCTTAATGTATGGATACATGACTTGTAGAACACAGCAGGGAGTAATAGTAAGTGACCAGTCAAGTGATCCATATGAAAGCTGGTACCATTCGCTATGATAAATATGGCAGCAGATGGAGAGCAAAGGGTATTTCCTGTCTCTCTGCAGGTTTTAAGAGCCTCATCCTCCAAGTATCCCTTTCAAAAAAAACCCTTTATGGTCTTAGGTCTGCAATTCTCTATCATTTTATAAGAGAAGTTGATGGTTAATTGGACTTTCCCAAATGCTGTTTGTCAAAATAATACCTTGCTGCAAAATCTAGTCTCCCCTCACATTTTTCAACCACAGTTGGCAACTATGAAGCTGAAAACACTGACAGAAGAATGAGGTAACAGGGAAATCTGCATTGCTCCAAACAGATAGAGAAGATGGAGAAGAAAGAAAACAAAACCAAAATAACAGAAACTAAACAAACTGTATTGCTGATAGACTCTGGTAAGGAACCCAAGACTTAAGCCAAAGAAAAGGTAGCAGATAAGAAAGTGGAACAATAACTTTTAAGCTATTTAGGATTTGTGCCTAGAACACACAACATCTGTTCAAAAAATTCTTCAGTGGCACGTGGGAACTAAGCCAAGCTGGAGGAGCTGACAGAAGGTACTGGTCTCCTTCAGAGTTGGAAAAACCTAGGGAAACTGGAAAATCTAAGTAAGTGGAATTTATACTCTTGCTGAAGTGTTTTTAATTACACAGATCAAATCTAACTTTCCATCTTAGTGCTGTACATGGTCAGCTCACTGAATGGGATCTTTTCACATGAACATTCTCTCAATATTGTCTTTTCTGTCTTCTCTGCTTTGAGGTCAATGTGCTCTACAAAGGTACATTAAACCCCGTAACTTTCCTGTGCACTGAGTATACCTCTTCTTATTTCTTGCTTGTAAACATGACATAACTTGAGTAGTACACATGATGAAACACCACAATGCAGTGACAAAACAAAGTCCAGAATTACTCTTTTCAAAACTTCATGCCAAGTTCTACACCTTTGCTTGCCTAGTCCTACATGTTTATTGCTGGATACAAAAGCAAACACAGCTTGCTGGAGCTTGTCCTGTATATGTGGTTCTGTGTCCATCCCTGATTCAAGTGGCAGAACAGAATCATAAAAAGGGATCTTAAATCGGAAAGGCACTTTAGTTCCCTACATAGCTCCTCAGCTGGCTGAGGCAATCAGAAAAACACTCCAGGGCTGTGCTAGGTTGCAAGTGATGCTGGTAAAGAGAGGAGAGTCTCCAGGCTAGAAAGGGCCCCATGACATTGCTAGGGTGAAATCCATACCTAAAGCAAAACTCAATCAATCAGTTCAGTTAGGAATCAGGACAATAGATTGATCAAGAGAATTTACAGTCAGTTGGGAACTGAAAGGGACCAAGAGTTCATGCTTCTGCTTGCTCTGGAAGAAGCATAAAGCTCTACAGAGAAGCTCTTACAACTGAAGAGTTAATGTGCTCTGTAGATTTTGTTTTGTAAAACATACTTGTACTTTTTGAAATACCAAATTCTCAAGGAATATAATTACAAAATAAAATGGGTAATGTACTAACTATATGTGCATCCTGCTCTCCCTCTGTCTTTCTGCTACAATGAAAAAACCTCTTCAAATAAGTCTGAAGATAGCTGAGGCTTGAAATTCTGCAGTACCAAACACAGAACCACAGTATTCAAAATAATTAACTGCTATACATTTTAAATGTCTAAAAAGCATAGCACATTTTATGAAAAATAACCAGAAATCCATAAATCACTTTTTAAAAATAATATGTGTAGATGACATTGAGGGACCCCACAGACTAAAATAAACATGTTGGTCAGTCTTAAAGATGGAGTCCGCATAGTCTTGTCTGAATTACTACAGAACACAATGAAGAAATTAATTATTCTTCAGAGTAATTCTGTCTACACTCTATTTCTACAGTGTAGCACTGCATCCTTCCACACTTAAATTCAGTGACAAAAGTATTGTGTGCACATTTCCAGCGCACATCCATGTATTTACAAAAATCAGAATTCTGGACTAGAAAAAAACCAGATTTGATAAAAAAAAAACATTCCATATCCAAACCCTATTTTGTGTTCTAACCAGAAGAAAGAGAGGGAGATTAAAAGCTAGAAAGATCACTGTATAAGGGAAAGTTCCTCAATATTTATCTCATCATGTTAGCATTTAAATGAAGTAAACATAGATACTGGGGCACTTAACAGAAGTTAACTGTGCTTTGAGAGCAGAGGGGTTATTCAAAAGCTGACCAGAAATGTTCCTTAAGGGGAATTTTGTCACTTAAAAACCATCCTGCACCCCACCTCAGCTCCAAATTATTCTCCTTCCACCTGCTTCCTTGCATCACAGTTGAATTTCCAGCTGCAGGCTCTCAACCCTTCCCTTGTGGAAGTCCATTTCCATGAAATGCTTCACTAGGAGACTAGTACTGTGGAGTTTCAGAGACATGAAGTTTCCCTGTTCACGTGTTCATGAAAAAAATTGGCATTTCTGGCAAAGTAGCTAGCTTGCTACAACACAGAACTGTATTCCCTTGCTACAGGCTCCCTTAGTCTGAATTTCTAATCTTCTTTTACAATAAGAACTCCAGAACCATTAACTCATTTCCCTTAAGCTAAGGCTCTGTTTATGTGCTTTGCAAATCAGATACTCGACCTTCTCATTACTGTCCTTTTCCATACGTTCAAAAGATTACCCTTTTATAACTGTAATAATCCGTAGTCTTCAAACCACTGCCAATTCTTGGTTTAAAATTAACAATATGTTTTATATTGTAAGTTCTTGTTTAAAGAAGCATATGTTTACAGGTACACATCCATTTCCCAGAATATTTTTTCTCTCTCTCTTTCCCCAATAAGCCACTACCCAGTAGACCTCATGTATGTCTCCCTCTCCCCTCTCTCTACCTAAGCTCAGAATAAAAACAGGATTCTCTGAATTCCTTCAGTAGCTATCCTGTCTTTGCACATTAAAAACCAAACCAAACCAAACCAAACCAAACCAAACCAAACCCAAAACCAAACCCAGACATTCAGTTTAAAGTAGAAAAATTTTTCTGATACATACAGGTTAAAGTATGTTGCTCAGAGACTATATGTACTTCTGACCAGTTTAAGCAAAGAAAGGAAATATGGGAAGATACATAAAAAGTGTGTCCTGGGCAGCTAAATGGAGACAAACCAACAGAGCTTTTGTTTCCTCGTGAAGTAAAGAAAAAGGACAAGAAGTATCACACTAAAGCTTATACTGACATTTCTTTATTCTAAAATTTGGTGTTAGTAAGTCAATTCACCTAATTATTATACTGGTCCTGACTCCATCCTCAGCAGAATCAAATCCTTTGACCCAAAATGCAGAATAAGGACTTTCTTAGGTGTAGCTTTTGGAATTGATCTTCCTATATTCAAAAAGTTCAGATCTACAGCTGTTTTCTGATTACTTCATTTCTTAAAATGGTGTCTTTTTCAACAGTAAAGAAAACACTGTTGAAAACAACTGGGCAATAGGACATGGCTTTTCCACAAAAAGCTTAAGCAGAATACTGAAACACAAAACTGAACATAAAACTTTTTTTTGTTGTTGTTTGGTTGTCTGAAAAATGCTGCCTTCTCTTCCCCTCAAACTACATGTTCCTAGTTAATAATTTAATTAGAAACCTAATTCTCACTATCAGCAGAGTGACCTGCAAAGTGAAAAGCCACTCATTCACCATTTCAAAAGAACGATTTTGCTGTACTAAGAAAGCAAAGATTCTCGTGAACAGCTTTTTTTTAAACAAATTATTCATTTGTTATAATCTCTCTCCAAAGATCAGAATACACATAAGGGAGGAAAGCTTTGAAGGAAACCAAGCTAACAAAACCTGTATGTCACAGCTGTCAATCAGATTTTGTTGTACATATACTCTAATATCCCCAAAGTAAGCGTAAGGGTTAAGCTACGTATTTACAATGATAGGCTTTTTCCTTTTTTGTTTCAAAAAAGGAAAAAAAAAAAAAAGTAAATCAAAAGGTAATCACCATGCCGTTCCCATTTTTACTCTTTCACTATGTTTCGATTAAATCCATTTCTGCTGTTTTTAAATGGCAGTTTATAATTCACTATATTTATTTGGATGATTTTCAGTTTGAGAGAGACTTAAACCAAAACAATCATATTCAGATTTAGATTACAGCAAATATGGAAGAGAAGGGCAAGGAGGGCATTTTATTGTGCAGTGTTCACTGAAGAGAAACTGCTGGATAGAAAGATGGGACAATCTTAGTTTTTAAACATACCCTGAACTGGAGAACTGCACGAGACTTTTTTAGCTATTTTTCTCTTCTATGACTTAAAATGTTCGCAATTCAAGCACAAGTATCAGTGCTTAAAAATGTCTTCTGTATGCCACATTTTTTGTTTTCTTTTGATTTTTTAACATAGTCACAAATAAACAATGTCAAGTCAACTCTGTTATGAAGTTGAAAACGTATTGAGAATCCCTACTGCACTGTTAATGTTGTCATAATTTCTTCAGATTGCAACAATAATCGGAAACAGATGGGCATGTTTAATGGCAAGTTCTGTAATAAACAGAGCTTTTCTGAAGTGACCTCAGAAAGTAATGTAACTTGGGCTGGTCTAGTTGAGCTTCAGTACTTATTATTTCGATTGCTCCATCCTTCCCTGGGGAAGCCACAGTCAAACTCTTGCTAATCTAAAAGGTTTATGGTTGTAAGTGAAAACACAGATGAGGAGCTCACTAAACCTTCTTCTTTAAAAGCTTTTTCTACATGGATTCAAAAAGAAGTCAGATGTCAATACAAAAACTAGTTTCTGTAAGAGGTTACAATTGCCAAAATTAAACTACGGTGTACATATTTACATTTGCATGTGCACACAGACATATTTTAATGTACAACTAGAAGGTCTAAAAAAGTTAATTTAGTAACTTCTCAGCTGAGATACTGTAAAAAGTAACACCTAGACCTTTGTGTAACACAACACTTAGGTTCCAGGACAATACCTCAATTTCTGTTCTTTATTAAATGTTTATTGGTAAAATGCGGAAGTAAAAAGTGGATGAAACATAACTGTCTTCAGTTACACTTTAGAGATACTTTTTTAAAGAATTTGAGGGATGCTAAATTCTGCAACAGGAAACTTCCCAGTACTAAAAAATTCAAGTAGTATTATATAATATTTCTAGGCAATCACCGACCTTCAGTAATACTTCATACAGTTTTCTCTAAACCGCTAGACAAAGGGAACTTTTATTTCTTATTGTTAGAATAAAACACTTTCTGCAGTGTAGCTCCACCACAGCTTCTCGCTTTTGATTTCATAAAAATTCTCTGCAATGTTTTTCACTATGCCGGCTTGTCCTTTGCTAATAAAACTAATTCATGGACCTAAAACCCCTGTGCAGAAACAAAACAACCTAACTGCAAACATAAAGCAAGAAAATAGTGACCTTGTGGTATGCACTTAGTAGGGGCAGGTTGGATTTGATTTATAAATCCAAAGTGTACAGAACTGCTTGCTTGAACCTACACAAAGGTTTGTCGGTTTTTTAATGCTTTCATGTTTTATGTGTTTTCAGAACCTTACCAACTATTTGAATACACATGCAGCACCCATACATTTTAAATTTCCAAACGTAAGATTCACTAGAGTGATGCACCATAAGGGAACCACACGCCACCTAAACCCACCAACACAGGTAGCTCGTCAAAGAAAGCTGTGAAGAACTACTTGACAAACACTTTTGGTGCACAGAGCACTGCCAAATAGAAGCAATAACATTCGGCCACCTCCAGGATGAAGGTCTCCCTGAGACTTCAGTTAAACTTCAGTTAAACTTCTGGAGATTGATGAAAGAAAAAATAAAAGTGTGAGGGGATAATTTCCACTCTTCAACGATAACTTGCACTGTGGCATTGAGAAAAGGTTATCCGCAAAAGCTGCCTGAATAAACTGGTTATCCTTGAAAGGAAGTTTTTTTTCAACATTTTAAACTAAAATTCCCTCTCTGTAACACTTCTGCATTTATTTATGCATATATTTAATTTTTTCGCACAAATTCTGTTCATTGCTAGCTTACCTCCTGTTTGAGTAATGACTTGAATGTCACTAGAAAGTGGTCCATCTCCAACAGAAGTGAAAGCAAGAACCTTCACAGAGTATGTTTTCTGGGGTACCAGATTTCCAATAGTGGTAATATGGCTGTCAGCCACATTGTGCTTCATCCAACTGTTGACATGTTGAGTGGGGTCCATGGTGTAATAAACTCTGTAACCTTGTATTTGTCCATTAGGTTCCTCAGGTTCTTCCCACTGTACCAAAATGGTAGTAGAGCTCAACATACGGGCCTGCACATTGCGTGGTGCACTTGAAGGTGCTTGCTCTGAAGTCCTTGTTGACACAGGCTCACTGGGTGGCCCTCGCCCAATGTTATTTACAGCAACCACCCGAAATTCATACTCTGAATATGGGCTTAGGCCAGCTACGCTATAACGTGTTGTGGCCACCCCATCGATTTCTTTATATGGCTCCTCGGAGTTTTTGGGTTTGTGTTGGATTATGTAGTAAGAAACTGGCTCAGGGTTTCCAGAATCCCAAGTCAATGTTATGCTTGTCGCTGTGCTTTCTGTCACCACAGGTGTTCCCGGAGGTTTGGGTAAGGCTAAAGATAAATGCCAAAAAATACAGTTAGCACTATGTAACAGTAGACATTAATTATCACAATAAGCAGCTTAAAAAGCAAAACAAATGACAACAACAACAAAAAAACCAAACCAGGAAGATTGGAATGGAAAGGTGTGATCTGTTCAGAGCAAGCTTTTGGCAATTACGATTTACTACAGAAATCTATCAGAAAATCTTCAAATTCTGTAGTGTATGGTTTATTTGATATAAATTAATGATACTGACTTTTGTAATAGATCCCATAAACATATGCAGAGGAAGAAACTTATAGACAGATAATGCACCATTACAGTTGAATTTTCAGATATTTTTGGAACCTCTAGTTTCCAATTACTCGGTGAACATGATTCTTGGGCACCCAGCAACTCTAAAAATCAAATGACTGGTTCTTAAAGGTTCCTGCTCTTGACAAGTATATGCAAGATTACAAGATTCTTTATTTACTTGAAATGAAGGCTGGGAGCTAGACACAGGAGAATAACGGAACATTATGATTAACTTATTTATTAATATTATTGCTGTCTGAATCTATATTTTGTCTTATGCCAGTGATTGGCCAGAATATTTACCTTCTTGATTTAATAGGGTAAAAGACATTTAGTCGCTTTCAGTGCAATATATTTGTTGAGAATATGGCAATGAATGAAAGAAAACACTGAACTATGTCCAAATATATGTTCTTGGGATATACCTTTGACAGTTATCTGTGCTATTGCTTCTATAACACCAAGGGTAGACATAGCAACGCAAGTATAGTTTGCAGACTGCCTGACATCATTAAGCTCAAGGACGTTCCTCCCTATTGGCATATCATCCTCAGGTGTCAAATCTTCTGCTCCTAGCATCCATTTCACATATGGCATTGGTGACCCCACCGCAACACACGTGATATTTACACTCCCGCCAGGCATGATCTCATGATTGGTGGGGGGGATAGAAAACCTCGGTGGGACCCGTCGAACTGGAACAAAACACAAAAAAAGGTAATAACATATACAAAAAAATAAACTAAGTCTTGCATACGGACTACATGCAGTGTACAGACACGATTTAATGTTTTAGCGTGTTATTCTGTTCTGCCAGAAAATATGTATAAAAGAAATACAAGACTAAACAAGAATTTTGTCTGCACACAGTGTGAATTACTCTATATTTACTTCAGGATATTATTAGGCACATTCATACAAAGGCTGATTCAGAACTATTAGGGCCCCACAGTTAACTAACTACATACTAACAATACACAAACACCATGCAAAAGATATACACACGCACACACACGCACACGCGCGCACACACGCGCACATATATATGTCTCTATGCATTTTATATGCCCGTACATATACGTATGCACAGAAGAAAACTGGAAGGTCAACAGCATGCTTGAGTTGATTACCAAAACCAACTCCAATGCTGCGTGCTTCCAGTTGATGTGAATAAATGTGCTAGGCCACATTGTCACATCACAGTCCTGGAACACATTGCCTACAGTACATTGAAAGTGCAATTTCATTTGCTTTCAGACTCAAAGTAGATGCAGCCTCAAGACCTCACACTAACACTGAAACAAACATAGAAAAAATATATATAATAACACACAGATACAAATTTATATATATACACATATATA
>NW_009228725.1:0-3021 GCF_000690835.1 Fulmarus glacialis
ATGGGGGTTGTGGTCAGTTCATAACACCTACGGGATCCAGTCCTTCATGAACTGATCCAGTGTGGGTCCTTCCCATAGGCTGCAGTCCTTCAGGGTCAACCTGCTCCTCTCCATGGGCTGCAGTCTTTCGGGGTCACCCGCTTCCCTCCACGGGCTGGCAGGGTCAACCTGCTCCTCTCCATGGGCTGCAGTCTTTCATGGTCAACCTGTTCCTCTCCATGGGCTGCAGTCCTTCAGGGTCAACCTGCTCCTCTCCATGGGCTGCAGTCTTTCATGGTCAACCTGTTCCTCTCCATGGGCTGCAGTCCTTCAGGGTCAACCTGCTCCTCTCCATGGGCTGCAGTCTTTCAGGGTCAACCTGCTCCAGTGTGGGCTCTCCACAGGCTGTAGGGGAAACCTCTTCTCTGGCGCCTGGTGCACCTCCTCACTCTCCTTCTTCACCGACCTTGGTGTCTGCAGGGTTGTTTCTCACCCATTTTCTCACTCCTCTCTCTCACAGTGTTTTTTTAGCCTTTCTTAAATGCGTTAACACAGAGGCACCACCAGCATCACTGGTGGGCTTAGCTTTGGCCAGTGGTGGGTCCATTTTGGAGCCAGCTGGACCCAGCTGTGTCCAACATGGGGCAGCCCCATGACTCTTGTCACGGAGGTCACTGCTGCAGCCCCCACCAACCCAAAACCTTGCCACTTAAACCCAGAGCATGGTCTCATCCATCCCTCTGTCCTCCAACGCGTGAAGGTCTCTGCTCTTTTGATTTTTAGCGGGATTGCCCTCCATTTTGCCCCCCAAAATTTAAGAAGGGTTGGTTGAGATGTCTTACCTATCATTTTCTTGGCCATCCATGCTAGGGCAAGCGCAGGGTATTGCATGCTGGCAGCTTCCCCAACGAGGATGGTCTCTGCAAGATACTGCTCCGGCAGCTTTGAGATGGTGGGGCAGGATGGAGGTGTCTCATTTCACCAAAATCCCCCATTTTCTCCCTGTAGCCGCCGGCTGGAGCTTTCCCCGGAAGAAGCGGGATGAAGAGCCACCTTCATACCTGAAGTGGGTGGCTTTTGAAGGCAAGCTGCCTGCCGATGCCGTCTCCAACTGGAACGGCTACGCCAAGAGGATGGAGTATGTCTGCTCAACTCAGGTGCTCGGCTGCAACACCGGTGCCTACGTCCCCGACCGAGGTCCCTTCTGCTTCTTCCCATATGGAGGATGGGAGCGGAGCACCCGCAACTTCAAGGTGTTGGTCAACATGGGAGACTTTGAGGCGCTGGATTGGGTGGACGACTCCTTTGGCGGCATCCCCAAAAATGCTGTGGAGGGCTGCCCATCCGTTGATATCTTCGTTGGAAGGAACCGCTATGGCTTGGGCAAGGTCTTCAAAACGCAGAGGGCTGCCTTCATGGTGGTGGATGGTGAGGAGGTTTGGTACAAGTGGTACCAAGTCTTGGTGGTCAAGAAGGGCCCGGCAGACGTCACCATCTCCGATGTCCGCTACAACATGAGTGGGGTGGTGGAACACGGGGAGGACGTCACCCTGACGCAGACCACGGTGAGGAATGAGGGCTGCCGAGGGGTGCGTAAAGCTGTCACCTTGGAGGAGGCCACTGAGATGGAGCACGACTGGGATATGGACCAGAGGGTCTTTGCCACCATCCGTGGGGTGTTGCAAGCTCCCCTTTTGGCCTTCAGCGGGACGGGCTGGGAGGTCACGAATGCCACCAACATCCCCTGGGTGGGGGGAGCCAGCACCAGCGAGTACGTTGTCCGTACCCACGTGGTGGAGGAGGAGGTGCAGCCCCAGACGGCGTGCGCGGTGGCCCTGGAGGGACGCCGGTTGGATGTCCACGTCCCCTTCACCGCGCAGCTGACCCGTGATTTTGGTGATGGTCAACCGCACCATGTGGCCGTGACAGGGTGGGCTCGCAGTCGAGCGGTGGTGGGTGTCTGGGCCAGCGTCAAGCAGTGCTGGCCCATCACCGACGTTCCACCATGCCGGGCGTAGGGCATGGTGAGGTGGATTGGTGTATCTGCTTCTTGCAATCTGCTTTTTCTGTTTTTTCCCCCAAATAACTGCCATCTCACCCCGAAATGGGATGGCAGCAACCTGGAATGCAGAAAAATGCTTTTTTTTTTTTTTGCCTTCTGTATTTTTCGTTTTCATGGCATAACCTTCATCCCTCTCTGAAACGACACGGCAACAACGTGGAATGCAGAAAAATGTGGGGTTTTTTTCAGTCTGCATTTTTTATTTTCTCCAAAATAACCTCCATCTCTCCCCAAAAAGACACAGCAACAATGCAGAATGCAGAAAATTGTGTGTTTTTTCAGTCTGTATTTTCTATTTTCTCCAAAATAACCTCCATCTCTCCCCAAAAAGACACAGCAACAACGTGGGATACAGAAAAATGCTATTTTCGCAGTCTGCCTCAATAACCTCCATCTCTCCCCAAAACGGGGCGGCAGCAGCGCAGGATGCAGAAAAATACATTTCTTGCGGTCTTTATTTTTCCTTTTTTCCACCAAAACCTTCATCAAGCACGTCTCTCCAACCTGGCAGAGCAGCTGTCCATCGATGAACCTCTCTCTCCCAAGAGCTGGATGGGCGTAATTTCCTGCCGTGACACCTGTGTTGTCTTTTCCTCTTGTGTTTCACGAAAAATGCTTGCAGAGCAAACAAATTCAGGTGTGTGGTTCGTTAGAATGCTCCCAAAATGTAATTTAATAAGAAAAGGAGTGAGGAAGAAGGAAAAAACCCTAAAATTAGGGATGCGAAGGCAACTGCTTGCCCCACCCACAAGCAGACCCATGCCCAACCAGCCTCCAAGCAGTGGCCACCTTCCCCAAAACCCCCCTCATGACCATTTTGTTGCTGAGCAGGATGTCATATGGGATGGAATATCCCTTTGGTCACTTTGGGTCAGCTGTCCCAGCTGTGTCCCCTCCCAACCTCTTGCCCAGCCCTGACCCACTCACTGGTGGGGAAGAGTGGGAAACTGAGATGCTCATGGAGGTGGCATCATCTCAAG
>NW_009228726.1:0-22840 GCF_000690835.1 Fulmarus glacialis
CTCGCCCCGGGCGGGACGGGCTGGGGGCCGCGCTGCGGCTTCGGCTTGGGACCGAGGCAGGCGGCAGAAGGAGGGGAGTGCAGGGCTTACGCTGCGATGTGGAAACCAGCGCTGAGGCCGGGTGGCAGCTGCAGGGAAGGCTGAGAACTCGAGGGTGGACCTCAGTTGTGGCATCAACAGGTGGGTTTAGAGAAACGCTGGCTTTATGCTACTGCTTTCCTTTTCGCTAAGCCTTGCTTTGGAGCCGTAACTGGCCGGTACCTGACTGCACCTCATGGTTATGTGAAGCAGTTCTTTAGTTCCTCACTTTCCCTTGTTTGTCTGTATGGGAGAGAAATTTAAAAGCTGTGTATCGTGGTAGTGTTCTATAAAGGAATGATTAACGGTGACAAGAAAAAAGTATTTCAGAGAGCACATGGTATGCTGTGCAGAATGGCAGAATACTGCTGTGTATAAATACCTTTGTTTTCTTATAGTAATAGACAAAAAAAAATTTAGAAAGTAAAGTTACAGCTTATTTATGCTTCCACAGTATTTATTTTTGGGGAAATAGACAAATAAAAGTGTTTTGTAATACAGCAGTGAGGCTTCAAGTGAATAGAAGAACTCAAAAGGCTTATTTAAGAAGTAACGATTATCTCTCTGATAGAATCACTAATTTTTCCTTTAATGGAAAGATAATAGTTGATACCATTTTGTTAAACAGTAAACATAAAAAGCTTGACTTAAATGTAAAGAAAAAGTGCAGATCTGTTCTGCCTTTATTGCTTCGAGATACAGTTCAGAGGTCAGCCACTGTTTTTTCCAGGAACTAAGAGGATGGGAAAGAAGCTTAGGAGAAGAAGGCAAAACAAGGCTGGCTACAGCAGCTGTGTCTGTTCAAAATATAGCTCCAGCAGGAGAGTAATACCGTGTGTGACAGTTGTAACAGCTTTGGTGATGTGGTCAGTATCTTATATTAGGATATCAATTCATGTGTCTTTATACCATCAGTTGAGTTTAATCCAGGTAAAGAGTAGAACAGGAAAGCTCGTACATGGGTGGTCTTTTTTTTTTTTTTTAATGTTAGATTATAGTTTGAAATACTTGAGTGAAAAGGGAAGATTTATTAGACATGTTTTTTCTTCCACTGTCAGTGTCTTGCAGTTGAAATTCCGGTCTGTGTCCTACAGTGTGATGCTGGCCTGTAGCGTAACACGGTCTTACCTCTTCTGACCAAGGGTTTAGTTCCTTAACCTGTTGTTACACCTCTTCCTTCTACATGATGTAATCAGCTAAAAACAAACATTTCTCCTTCTGTTCTCCTCCTTCCCCTTGGTCTTCTAGTAGAGTCTGTCAGTGTTTACTCTTTTTGCCTTTTCCATATCTAAATTTCCTTGAGGCTGCTGACTCTCTCTGGAGAATCCTCTGCCTATCACTGTTTTGGTCCTTCCTTTGGGTGAACAGTTACCTTTTCCTTTCTTGCTGTGCCTTATCCTTTGAGGAAGTTACAGATTAAATTGGTGTGATTCTGTCATTCCCTTTTGCTGCCCATAGGGTAGAAATTTTTCACTTTGTTACATCTGGGAAACCTCTGACACCTAGTACATGCTTTTCAGAGCCCTATAACACATCAGTTTAAAGTAAATGCAAAAATGAAGAATGGAATAGAAGCCACCAAAAACATTTGAAAGGAACAGCTTTAATCCTACCTCAGCTAACAAAAAGTTGTTTGTGTCAGTGCAGTGTTGCCAGAACTCAATGTACTGTAAGTGAAACTAGCCACAGATGTAAAAACTTCAAGCTGTTTTTTGTTGTGAAAAGCTATGGCAGCAGTAGATCATCTGTCTGTAGATTTAAGAAGGCATTCTCTTTTGTGATGACAAAGGTCAGAACTTTTTTTGCTTAGGAGGAGGAACTGAGAATTTTTTCACAAGTTACTGGATTGATTCACTTTATACGTCTTTCTGTTCTGACAACATGCTAATTTTTCAGCTTTGCTGTTCCTCCGTGCAATTCTGGTAACAGCAGATGTCACCTTTCGCGTCCTGGAAGTTGCATATTGATTAGTTTCTTCTTCCTGACCTACGTGGCTTACACTAAGCTCAGAGGAGAGCAGTGGGTACCTCTGGAAGCAGTGTCATATTTAGCTGATGAGTGTTTGTCTATCTAAGCTTTTTATTTAATTTCTGCCAGGATTAGAGTTGGAATTTTTCAGCTAGCAGTGCCTGTTGGTCTGCATTCACCTAAAGTGTCATGGTACCTAATACCAGTAGTAAAATAAATTATTAGGATTGCTGCTCCTCTTTCATTTCCACTTTTTCTTCCACACAAGGCACCTTCTCTTTGCATGTTCTTGGGGTAGTTTGTGTCAGACTGTCTTGTGAACCCATCTTCTTTCAGGCTTATCTGCCAGTGTAGCCAAGAGTTGTCCTTCCAGAGCTTGCTTTCCAGTTTGAGAGTTCAATTTGTCAGTAGAAATGTCTTGCAGAAATAATTTTTGTACAAGATCTCCCAAGATGGGTGAATATCCATAGGCAGATGCCTTTACATGTTCTCTAACCAAATACTTGTAAATGCCTCTCACTGCTGTGCTAAACAGCACCTATGGTCAGGCTTGGAAGGCAGTGGTGACATTATGTCTTTTTAGGTGTTGGGTTTGTGAAAGCTGGCATCAGTAGTCAGTTTTACAGTGAATGTTAACCACTCCTATCCATGGTAAGGTGGCATCGTGGCAACTGTAATAGAACTTGAGCCTTGTCATCATCGGCATTTAAGTCATAATATCAGAAGATCTGTATGTTGCCATAGAACGGAAGTACCTATTAATTTTGGGAAGATGAGGTACCTATAATACACGGAGATCAAGACTTACCAGCCTTTCCTCTGTAATTCCTGCATATATCTGTATATGTGGTTGTCAGGTGTATATTATTCTTACGATGGCCATATCACAAGCTCTGTCTTTCTGAGCCTGTTCCTAGCCATGGGATGCTCTTGTCTCAGGACACGTCTCAGGATAGGACGTGTCCTAGTGTCCTGCCTCATGCTAGGAACAATGTTACAACATTGTGCAGAGACGAGGTGGATGAATAGCCTTAGGTGCATTTTTAGATTATTATTGTACCAGTTGTCAGTACAGATCATTGTGTAAGAGTCTTCTAGTGGAATATAGTGGAAAAATGGTTGAGTATGTTGTTTTTGTGTGTAATAACACAGAATTCTCTGAGAAATCTTATGTGACTGTACAGCAGAGGAAGGTTCAGAGTGGTGATTAGTCCTGTGCCATCTCTTGTGCAGCGAGTGTCAGGTGCAAGTGATTTGTGGGCTACATTGATAACTACTAAATGAAAACAACATTCAAATCAAGTCTAAAGTGGAATAAGTCCATAAGCAGCTTATCTTGAAGAACCTATGTTACTGTGTATAGATGAATGCCAGATACTGATAAGCCCATATTAATCTATTCTGTATTTTGGACCCAAATAGAAAAAAATCATTAGCTTAACACAGCTTGTTTTCTCAACTAACTTATCCTTGGCTCAGAACAGATCCATAAAAGCTGCTCGTTTACAGAAGCTTGTGGAATATTTCTTTTGATTCTAAATTTTGCTAGATTCACACCTAAGCATACGTGGCACAAATTAAAAATCCAATTTAAAAAAAAAAAACTAAGCGGAGGATTTGTTTGTAAGAGTATCTTGCTTCAGAAATATATGGCCTTTGTGTAGTCTTCACATGAAAGTTGATTTTTAGTGAATTTTAGTGAATTTGCCTGAGCAAGGCAAAACAGCAACACAACGCAGCATCTTCTGTCACTACCTAGTAGGTGATGGACATGAGCTTTTTCCTCTAACCACTTCCTTGCAGCTTGCTTTGACTTTTATGGGACATATCTCCCCACTGTGTGCGAGGTTGTTTCTGGAAACACATTTTTAAAATTCAAGTCTGCCATGATTCCGGTTGGTAACTGTAATGGCACCAAGTGATTTTTCCTTTTTATCTTTAGTCTTTCCCTTAAACTTTATTAAAAGGCAAAGCACAAACATACAGCAACTTCCATCCTTACTGTTTTGTTTTTTCTAAACAATTGTTATTTGAATAAGATCTATTCCCCCCCCGCCTGTGTTTTCTTCCCCCTCCCACCTTTGACCACCGTGTTTGAAGCTTCCTCTGATCTTCTCATGTGTGTTAACTGCTTTTATGGGGTCAGTAGTTGCATTGCACTGAACAGAGGTGATCAAGTACAGTTCCTCTAAAAGCAGCTGGCTTGTTCTTTTGTTTCCAGTGTCCTTCTAGCAAAGCATTAAGTGGACTGGCTGTTGGTGATACTGCTAAAGCTTCTTTACTGGATTCATGCTTTCAAGGCATCTGCACAATGCATCAAATACTTCTGCACAAATGGTGCAAGTGGTGATTGTTGCAGTATGGAGTGTTACTTCATCTGAGCTTGCCAGTAATTTGATAGTAGTACCACCTGGCCAAAATATGAATCACGGTAGGGTGGAGTAGTAATAGTGGAAAATTAGGACCAAACACATGGCAGAAACACCAGCAGTTCTCTGAATCTGCGTATTGAATAAAGGCACCTTGTGAACTTTACTCTGGAGTACTGCTGAGGTAGTATTTCCCCTGCTGTAAGGAAGCACTACCTTCAGTCAGCCCTAAGTCTCCATTACGTGGCTGTAACTATAGCATATTGCCTCATGCTTGGTAGTTACCATACCCCAATTCTGTGCAGCAGAAACCTCAGCTCCCTCCAGTGTCGGTGAGTTTGTATGCTTCCTGTTTTGAAATAGCTCCTGTTACACTATAAACATGTTTTCCAGCTAGAGTTTTGCTAGGTGCCTTGCTGTAGTGAAGTAGCTGAAATCAACGGCTTACATGGACTATAAATACACACGTTTTGTTGCTGCATGTTCTTAGTAATCGGTGTATTTTTATAAGCTCGTTTGGGAGCTTTCAGACCTATGTTGTATAACAAGGAACAGGACTTCTGTATGCAAAAGTATTGGAAGCGGCATGATCAGGTATTTAGGAAATGTTTGTTTTACTCTAAAATATGAATAGTGGCAATTAAGGTTGTACGTAATTTTGAAGTTGTCATTTTCTGGCTTCTGAGCACTGAAAAATTGTGGGCACAGTGACTTTTAGTAGCATTCTTACGAGTTTCATGTTGGAGAAGATTGAATGTTGAGTGAAGAAATCGACAGAAGGAATCATCATTTTCCTGGATTTGAAACATGTTGGCTTATTTAAAAAACAAACAAACAAAGCCTTATTAACACCACTTAGTAAGTTCACAATCTGAAAGTCTTTGAGTGTCATGGGAATGATCTTGAGTGTAAGATAATGAAAATTTACAATTTCTTCTGCTGAGCTTCTAGTATGTTGTAAAAGAGGAGGGGCTGTCTTTGTGAACATAATTACAGGTCAGTAACAATTCTTTGTACTTCCTAATGTTCACAGAGTGTATTTGTCTTCACTGCTTGCACATTTTGTGTAAAGTTTTGGCTAAGCAGCAGTCAAGCAGAAACTAATAGACTCCTTCAATTACAGTCTCTAAATCTGGTGCAAAATGTTGAGCGAAATGTGTTTTTCAGAAAAGTAGTAACACCACCTATAAATGGACACTTCCTTCTGTTGCCTAGAGTCAACGCCTAACTTAAACTGTATAAACTAAATGAAGAAAGTTTCCTAGTTTGCTCTTACTTGACCTTTTCTTTGTCTGACACATGGTTTTGTTATTTTAAGGTTTGACTTGTTCAAATAAAAATAAATGTTATCAAAATGCTCATACTCTTAATGCTGTGTAAACTGTGCTTCAGTTTTGTATTGCTAGCCATTTAAATAAAGATTCAGTATAGGGCAGGGAGGGGAACGAAAAAGGAAATGAACCTGAAACGTATTAGCCAGAGTAGCAGTGAATATTAGTTGACTTTAAAAAGGGAATTTTTCTGGATTTGTCTCCATTTCCCTTTTTTTTTTCCTCCTTGCCTTCAGATCACTAATGATGGTGTCAAATTAGTCCCTAACAGCATGCCTTATTTTTATCTCTATAAGTTACATGAAACTTAAGTCTAGGGTAATAGTACATTAAACACTCCTGTTATTTCTGCCTCTGCTAAAACAGGATGTGGAAGTCCATCAGCTTCTTAGAATCTATTTGTAAGGCTGTTGCATCTTTGGAATAGAACTTTCTCATTTTTTTAAGAGAATGGACTTTTGTTTTGTAGTTCAGTTAATTCAGAAGAATTCCAGTGCCTTTGTAAAGTGAGCTTGTTTTGAATGGTACTTTAGAGGTAGGAAATTATTAGCAAGGTTATTTATGTAATTTTTATCATCACAAATGCACATAAGCCTTCTGCCCAGCTTAATAAAGGCTTTAAAACTTGACTTGTCCTTTTGACCGATGCATTGTATGCTTGGTTTTTCGTTCTGTGTCCTACCTTGCTGAAATACATGCTGAAATAATGTGTTCAAATATTAAGCTTTGATGCAACATCAAGTTCCATTTTCAACTTCTACATACTTGCTTTTTCTGTACAGGAGGTGACCATTTAATTCTACATTTAGTATGTTCTGTTCACTGTACAGTGCTCAAACAGTGAACAGAGAATGCTTTCTGGTCTTACCATCTTGGTATGCTGGCATCTGATCAGAAGTTTATATCAAGATTTTAGCGAAGTTAGTACATGATTTGTGAAGATGTATCTAGAAATAGTTATTTCGTTATTTAGAAATAGTTGACAGGACTGGTGCAGAAAATTATTAAGATGACTGCCATTCAGTGCAGCCAGAAAATGAGACTTTCTGAGTCCAGTTTCCTCACTGCTTACTGTAGTAAATCTGTATAGGCAACGATCTTGGCTTGAATTCCACATCCCCTGGAGAACTCTGTTCATTGTGGTACTCTGCTTTCTTCACCACAGCTCATCGGTGCACCAGAGCCTCTTATGCAGGACACTGCCAGCTCCTTTGTGGTCTTCTGCTTGTTCATGTGGGTGAGAAGGAGAATGGGCTCTGGCTGGTTTTGAACCAAGCATTTAGTGGTTGCTGGCTGAGTCTGGATACAAATAATGAAGTTCCAGCTGACCTAACCTCAGCAGTCTCTAATGTGGATTTCTCCTCTGCCTGCCTGTTTCCATGAGCTTTCCTCATCTGTGGGTCTGTCATACTCCCACTTGAATTACTTGAGCTAGCTGTCTTTTTCCTGATGAAATGATCATTAGTGGCCTGTTGAAAGCAACTGCATTTAGAGAAGGAGTGAACATTCACTGAGGAAATGAAAGTTGCAGATAATACCCTTTTTGCAATGTTTAGATGGGAGAAACTGTCCATTCTCCATTTCCCCAGAATAAAGCAGCTTGATCTTTCATTGTGTTACTGGACTCCCCTCCCTGTGTGGGGCGGCAGTATGCTCCTTTCTGGAGAGAGTCCTTGCTACAGATCAGACTTGTGTCAGAAGCAGAGAAGGACAAGCAGAGGGCAGTGGGAAAGCAGACTGCTTTGGAGTATTTGGGGCATGAAAACTGCTGAAGGGCTCAGACTGACTGAAGCAGAAGGAACTGTTTATGTAGCTCGTTCATGTCGTGGAAGCGGCAGCTAGCAGGTATGGACAGTTTTTGTTCCAAATGGGAGGAGGGTGGGCTGATCTGTACTGTCCTCACAAGGGAAGATTTCCTTGGTTCACTTCAACCCTATAAAACCATGGGGATGGTGAACAGATGCGCTGCTCACGTGGTGCTATTCCTCTACCAATGCAGCTGTATCTACTTTAGGTACTGTTTGATTTGTTGGTACTTTGCACTTCTTGTAGAAATAGTTGCTTTGCTGTAGAGTAACAGCAGAGTTGCCTTTCTTGCTTTGTAATAAAATCTTTATTTGCACAATCTTATCAATATATAAAGGCAGAGAGAAATGAAAGAAAGAAGTTTATACCAAAGTTGTTATAAACTCATTAACTGGTTGTATAGCCCAGGTGATTCACGTAACTTTACATTGCATTTCCTTATGTTAAAAGGAGTATGTAGGTTTAACAGAGCATCCTTTAATGATGTTCGCTTGGACTAAGACATACTTATCCAGACAGCATACCTCCAATTTTCTGTGCTCAAAGTCTTGGATCAGGATTGCTTCTTTTCTGAGGAGACTTGATGCTGTAAACTCGGGGGGAAGTCTACTGGCATTTATGAATTGTGCAGCTAGCCAAATTTTGCTATCCAGTATCTACAAAGCCATGTAGATTACAAAATTTCAGGCAGGATCGGCTAAGGTAAAATTGGTGCATCTCTGCTCAGATAAAAAAATAAAATAAAATTCCCCCCTACTCACTCCCAAATATGTGGAAAATTTTCAAACTTAATTTAAAGCAAAATACTGTTAGAGTACCTTTTTAGTAATGGAAAGGTCCTGTGTGTTTTGTTTTTTAATTAGACTTATTTAATGCCCCCTGTAACATGCTTCTAATCTGTTTTACTAGTAAATCAACGTCTGTTACTAGCAATCAATAACATGAAACACTTTTAGAGTTACTTCTTTGTTTTGTACTCTGTGGTCTTGATATTTGAAGTTGGGCAGTGTAAGTCAGTTGACTTCCTCTAAAAATGTTGAAACTGAATTTCATTTATTTTCATATGTTAATTTCATTGTTTTGAAGAGTTGCAATATCTTCCATATTTAGCTTGTATTTTAAAATAATGCTACTGTTGAAGACTACATTCTAGGCATTGTCTACTCTTACCTTTTTAAAATGAGTAAGGAGAAAAGGTGAATGTGCGATGAAAATAGACCTACTTTTTGCATAATTTGGATCCATGTGAAATTTTCAACTTGAGAATGGATTCCTGACATTAACTGTTTTCATACTGAATGAAAACTGGAATCCATTTCTGATTTGTGATACTGTCTTAAAGCTAATTCTTACGGCTGATGCATTTCACAACAGAAATTGGAAGAAAATTTTAAAACCTCAAAGATTTGGTTGCCTGTCAGTTTTAAGTTGCGTACTGCATGAAGTCATAGTTACATACTGCATGCGGTCATGTTCTTAATTGTGGTTTTTTATTTTATGTTTTGCATTGAAGTTGAGCTAGTGCATGACATGTTTGCATGCTTTAGAAGAGAGGCATGATGGATGCATCTCAGTCTTCAGAAAAGAAAGCAGGATTGTCTTTATTAATGTCTTCTGTTAAGTTCCACAATGGGATGCCTTTGTAAGGATTTCTTTCTCCAAGTAACAGCGTATTTACCTCTGAAGTTCAAGTAACATATTTTAACATACTTCTGAAAATCACTGCTCTTCAGAGTCCTAGGTAGGCTTGAACTCTCCACCTTAAAAGTAAATTATTGTTGGAAGTAAGTAGCAACATATAAAATCATTGTTGTTTGAAGATGATCGGGGAACAAATTACTATTTCTTGTGACATAGGAAGCAGTTTACAAAGAAAAGTTTTTTTTCGCATAATAAACGTAAAATGGTAGAACTTGTTATTGTAGATATTTGAAAGTTTAAAGTATAATAAGTTAAATTAAAGGTCCATCTTAGAGATATGAAATATGGCATGACCTGCAAATTGGAAGTTTGTATCTGACTGCTAGAGGTTGGCAGCATATGCCAACGAAAGGATCAGTCTAAACACGTATTTGGTGGTTTTTTAATGTGTGGTGTGGTTTGTGGGTTTTTTTGTTTGGTGGTTTTTTTTTTGTTTGTGGTTTTTTTGTTTGTTTGTTTGGTTTTTTTTGGGGGGTGTGTGTCTGTTATTGGCCAGTGCTGGAGAGACTATAGTTGGCTAAATGACATAAGGCAGATTGGTGGTGTAATCTATGACCAGGTAGTTGACAGGCTATTGCTAAACAATATAAAACTCTTTTCTTGTAGGAAGAGGTTAAATATTTCTAGAACATACGTGAATGAGAATATAAATTTTAAACAGTTGTCTGATTTTACAGTTGTAGAGGCAGCGTATATAGCGATGGGATGGGTGTGAACAGTGTTCTAGCTGCTTACACACTTGGTAACTTTGGTGAACTACTCATGTGCAGTGAAGCAGGTAATAATTTGTATAGATGGCAGCTATTCTTTAGCTTCTTAGGAATCTAAAATCAGAGGCTATGATGGGCAGCCTGTAAAGCCCCAATCAGTATTATTGTATATGTATTATTTTTAGAGTGAGTGGCATAATAGGCTATTAGTTTTCTGAGTAGAGAAACCTTTCTTTTAAAATGTCGCAGTTGTTGAAAGGGAAAATACTAATTTTACACAGAAACATGTACAAACTATCTTTAATGTAGCATTTGAAAGGTTTCTGTCTGGTTGTTTCTTTTGTGCCACCAGGGGGCATGGGACTACAGGTTTTTTTCTTTCCAATATCCAGTCCTCTGGATATTGATTTCCTGTTGTTTTCAGTTCATCTGTTTTGTAAGTTTCTAGTATTTGTCTCTAAACTTGAGATTCTAGGATGTTGGCCCTACATCTCAATTAGCTTAATCTGGATATGTTGTCAAAATATATTTTTGTCTTTTGGGAAGCCATAACTGCCTGTGTTGCATTTTAAAACCTGTTACTGTTTTCAGGATGTATCAATCTAAGAAAAAAAACCAGGGCCGGTGGGTCAGCACTTTACACAGCCCAGAAAATGAGGGGACAAATTTACCAACAGGTTAAAAAATACTAAAATGTATCTTCTGCAGAATTACAAAGAACTTCCATAAAGATAGAATTATAGGACTGACGATTTAGTAGAACCCAAAAGGCTGATCGGTATCTCTTGGTAAGGGCTGTTTTTTTTATTCCTGCAGACTTCTCAGAGTGAACAGGATTTAAAAGGAAGTGCACATCACAATTCAGAAAGGAGGCTTAATCCTTTGCAAACTACAGCTTACCTACAGAAATGGGAATTAAGTTGGCATTTGAGGAAAGCAATTTGACCCTTAAAAGGAAAATGTAAAGACCTTGAGTAAATTATTGTCAAAGGGGAAAAAATTGTCATGTACAGATGTTGTTTCTAATATTATTCTGTATTACTTAGAAATAAGGCATTGGTGCTAGGAAAAAGTTTTACTTGTCATTAAAATCGTAAGTCACAGAGTAGCTGTCTACTGAATCAATGTTGTTTGTGTTGAATGTAATGGGTAAAACGTAAATGCCTGAATCTGCAGAGGGTTTTGTTGAAATGACAGCTTCTTGAAAAAAACTTTATCGTACATTGTATATTTTGGGGTCTGACCACAACTTTAATAATAGCAAGTGACTGGCTTTTTGGTCTCTATCTTTTCTTATTATTGTTATGTTGAAGTCCGTCTGAGGAAGGAAAAAAAGTGACTGTTCAGATGAAATATCCCTAAAAACATGTTAAATAATCTGGCCTTTTGTGATTCTGTATAAGCTAACACATTCATGCCTGAAAAAAAAGCATACCTCAAATCATTTGGAAGGAGTGGCTAGTGCATGAGAGGGCAGTGGCATTTCCAGGTATCTTGTTCTGCTGTGCTCCCTCCTGTATTCCAACAATACAGTGATCAGATGCAATTAAATTGCTTTGTGGTATCTGTCTCCTTCCAAGTTGCTTTGGGAGATATGTTGACTTCTTTCAATTCACATTGGTGTTATCCTGTGTCCTTCCTCTTGTGGGGCACACTAGTATCATCTACAAAATCCTGTTGTTTGGCAACTGAATATGACCTTCTGAGTGAAAGTGCTGTCGGTTTGAGCTGTCTTTTACAGGATTATCCTGATGTTTGTAATGGTCCAATTATACAGATTATTACTATGATCAGGCTGTTAAGGGATCTTTTATACCCATTAAGTGCTTTTGTTTATTTCTCTCTAAATTTCACTGAAAATAAGAAACTCAGTTGAAATACTGTTTTACATGTGCAGGAGAAACCTAAATTGTATATATACATCCTATTAATCCCATCATGATGTGACCACCTTCTAAAACATGGCTTTCCCTTTGATGTTCTGATGTGATGATAAATGAAAAGATCAGGGTTTTGCAAATCTATGATAGACATAAAAAAGGTACAAGTTGGCATAATTGGTACTTGAAATAGTGTGACCTTTTAAGAATATTTTTGTATCACTGATTAACTCTTGTGCTGTGAATTCAAGTTCATAGTGGAAAATATAACTTCTGTTCTTTTTCCTTATTCTGAAAGGAGAAGGTTTCGTATGTTGGTTCAATTTCTTATTAGTTTGTCTTTACATAAAAAATAGAATAAAGATTATTTGATCTTTTTTGTGTGATCCTATAGTATTGTGATTTTTTTTTTTTAAATTCTGTCAAGAATTGGTCTGAGAAATGATTAAACTTTACTTTTTTTTTACAGGGCCAGCTTTCAATATTGCAAGAAAAAATAGATCATTTAGAACGTCTGTTGGCAGAAAATAATGAGATTATTTCAAACATACGAGATTCTGTGATCAATCTGAGTGAATCAGTAAAGGATGGTCAGAAAAATCCAGAGGCTATAAACTTCAGTCAAGGATCTGTCTCTGAGCTTTTTCCTTCTGCTTCAGTTTTGCTTGCAGTTGATTCTGAGGATTGTTTGTTTGCTTCAAAAAGTGGAAGCCATGGTTCAGGTGTACAGGTAAGCAGTATATCTTTCTCTCTTATTCTGCTGGAGTCCTAGCTGCCATTACCTTTTAATTCTGCAAACATCTGATTACTGGTAAAAACTTGGTACTAAGCTCCTAATCTAAGACATAATAGAATTGTTCAGGTGACTGTTGTGTTTAACAGATGTTATGAAGCTGCTCCTTTTTACCTTTTTTAAACTGTCTAGAAATTGAATAGTGATTTTGAAGAGCCAACATTTCAGAATCCTAAAAGTTCTTTAAAAAACCCAAACAAAACCCAGTGATTATACTCAGATTATTGTCCAGTACTTTAAGAAGTTCTTTGGAAAGAATTTATTTGAGAGTCTGGAAATAGTGGATAGATTTGATTTAATAGGTTTTACATTTTAGGGATATATGTGTAGATGAGTCTTGTGGGGGTGGCAAAGAATGTTCAAGAACTAATAATTTAAAAAAATCTCAGGTACTGTGTTTCCTTGTGAATGCCATTTCTGTATTTCAGCATTCATGTGTGTTTCCAGTTTGTATAGGCATTTTGATCAGAAAGGAGGAACATATACCATGTTGACTGGTTGGCATGAACTGGGGAGGTTGAAGTTTTTAAAAGTCAAACACTTCAAGTTGAATTTATTTTACTTTCTGGTGATGCTTGTGAGTTCATGGACTCTTCTATATCCTGTTTTAATGGAGTGTTTCAGGAGCGCTGAGAATACTCTGAGGTTTGTGATCTGTACTGGTTTTGGGAGTCTTGTGGGAATACTATAAATATTCATAGTACTCTAAAGCAAAGATTAAATTTTTGAAGTCCAGCTTTCTCATTCTAGAAGGGAAAGTATTTCTATTGCGGGAGAAAGACAGTGGACTTAAGATGAATAAGTACACATATTAGAATGATTGTAACCTCTGATGTATCATTCATAACGCCTTTAAGCTCTTCAGGGATAGGCACGATGTTAATATGTCTTTTACCGAGAAAGTAGTTTTTTTTAAAGGCAGTATCTGACTGTTCATGTTTCTAATATACATTAAGACTTCTGTGCAGGAAAGTAAAGCATGTGTGCCTGTGATTACATGTTTTCAAGTTACTGGATTATTAACAGGTTATTCCTTCTACGGTCTGGTACCATATTAAGTGATGTGCTTTTTTAGGTGCATTAGAAATAAGTTAGAGTAAATGTGAATTGTGAATTTGAGGTAAAATGTGTTGGCTTAAATTCTTGGACATGTTAACCTGTTATGAATGGAAAGTAAAACATGTTTTCTTAAACATGTTGTCATGTTTTGCTTCACATTTGCAGAACGTCATAATATGTACCTACTATCAACTAATGTATTTACCTACTTAATGGTAGGCTGTAGTAGCTAAACTGCTTTTTGATAATTTTCCTTACTTTTAAGGTTATATGCATGTACTTAAGTACAAGTATAGCAGGGAATATTCTTGATACTGTTCCCTTATTCTCACTTTCTTTCCTTGCCTTGCACGGGGAGGGAGGGCTTTGATGTTCTTTGTCTCATTGCATTAGTACCTTGTATTCAGCAGGTTATCTGCCATCATCCTTAAGTCACTTTAATACTGCTTCTGTATACAGTTTCTCATCCTGCAAGTCTGACTCCCATTTCAGTTAGGGAATCTAAGACCTTGACTTTAGCAGAATTCCTGTAACACCATGTTAACGAGCTGATCTAAATTACTGTATTCAACTATGGTTTTACTATTTATACTTTACTAGCCTGATGTATTCTGCAAGCTCAGTTAATTTATTTTCTTCTAGTTTTTTTAATAAAAAGTGAGAAATTCTGAGATTATTTGTAGCGTTGTTTTTTTTAAATTTTATTTTGAATTCTAAAACACCTTGTAAGTGTTAATTACCTGCTGTTCATAAACATTAACTTAAACCCACAGATTTGGACCTTACTTTTTCCATGTTTGTCTTCTAAGTGGATATATGAGAATGAAATGGGAGACTAGAAAGAAGTAAGAGCTAATATAGGTGAGACATATATGTTTGGATAAAAATCACTTTAGAGGATGAAGGCAAAAGAGGCTTCACTGAATAAATTATGGGAGTTCATTATAGTCTCCCATAATGGAGAAACCATTATAAGAATGGATTCAAATACGGATTAAAAACCTTTGCGATATTTCAGTGAGAAATATTACCAGCACTTGCTATTCAGAGGGATGTATTTTCTTTGCATAAATTGGACAAAACAGGTTACTAATAACATGAGACCCAAAAGATTCTTGGGTAGGATAGGTAAAGGAATTTTTCATGGTGGAATTGTAAATCAAGAAATTCTATACTTTGTTACTTGTGGTCTTTGTAAGTAGGTAGGAAATTGTAATAGAGCTGGCCCCTGAAAATAACACTGAATTGAGAATTCATGGAATTCAAAATAAATAGAAGACTAATGTGTACTTTTTTCAAAAGATAGAAATGGAGTTAGGTAATAAAACCAACAAAATGAAGAACTCTGGGTTGAATACGTTTATGACCTGATGCTTTTTTAGGTCAGTAGTTCAAGAAGTATCTGGAATTTGTGCTCAAAGAAGATAGAATTCTCAACAGCCATCATGCTGAGCTGGGAGGTCTGGGAGGTCTTTTAACTAATATGGTGAGGTGTCTCCTCTCTTGTCCCTGTCAACTACTGAAGCATCTAACATTGTGCTTAGTAATGTTGCTTCTTTTAAAAATGAGGGATGAATCATTCTTTAAAAGGGTGGCCTGAAGAGGCATGAACTATGCTTTTATTTCTTCTGTGCAGTAGTTCAGTGTTTGCTGGGGTAAATGCTGTGATGTTTGCCGAAAACTTGCATTACTTCAGATATTTGAGTTCCTCAGTACAGAGAAGGAATAAGCCCTTAGAAAAAAAGACAACTGATAAGTTTTTAAATGTTTTAATCGAAGCAGCCATAATAAAGACAGGCAGCATCCTTTTTGAATTTCTGTTTTTTCTGTCTACTGTTTTTACAAAGTCCTTGCTTGCTATATCAGTATTTTATACTTAGAAATTAAATTAAAATATATCCAGGAAATACTTGTCTTTAACCTTTTTTGCTTCTTACTGACTAGGTACTTGGAACTTATTCTTTACTTGGAGTCATGTAACCTGGTCAAGTGATGATGTAATTTGTAATTAATCCTTTGCACAATTCTTACTCAGGATAGTGTTATATGAAAGATAAAAATGACTTAACATCTGTCTTCTGGATGTCTTGGCATAAGTGCAGTGATTTCAGCCTGATTTGGCTTCAGTTTATTCCAGAGGAAGTTTGAGTCCTAATTTTTTTCTTGGCTTTTTTAAACTGCTTCTGATTAACATTCGAATCACAGAATGACCGAATGGTTGAGGTTGGCAGGGACCTCTGGAGGTCACCTGGTCCAAACACCTGCTCAAGCATGGCCACTAGAGCCAGTTGCCCAGGACCACGTCCAGATGGCTTTTGAATATCTCCAAGGATGGAGATTGCACAACCTTTCTGGGCAACCTGTGCCAGTGCTAGGTCTATCTCACAGGGAAAAAGTGTTTCCTGATGTTCAGGAGGAACCTCCTGTGTTTCAGTGTGTGCCCATTGCCTTTTGTCTTGTCACTGGGCACCACTGAAGAGAGCCTGGCTCCTCCTTTGCCCTCTCCCTTCAGGTATTTGTACACATTGAAAAGATCCCCCCAAGCCTTCTTTAGGCTAAACAGTTCCCGTTCTCTCTCAGGCCTTCCTCATAGGACAGTCCGTTCATCATCTTAGTGGCACTTTGCTGGACTCTCTCCGGTGTATCCATGTCTCTCTTGTACTGGGAAGCTCAGAACTGAACACAGTACTCCAGCTGTAGCCTCACCAGTGTTGAGTAGAGGGGAAGGATCACATCCCTTGACTTGCTGGCCATGCTCCTTCTTAATGCAGCCCAGGATGCCATTAGCCTTCTTTGCTGCAAGGGCACATTGCTGTATCGCGTTCAATTTGGCATCCACCAGGGCCTTTTCTGCCAAGCTGCTTTCCAGCTGGGCAGCTCCCAGCATGTACTGGTGGCTTGGGTTGTTCTTCCCAGGTGCAGGAGTTTGCACTTCCCCTTGTTGAACTGCATGAGGTTCCTGTCAGCCCATTTCTCCAGCCTGTCCAGGTCCTTCTGGATGGCAGCCCAACCCTTTGGTGTATCAGCCCCTCCTCGCAGTTTGGTGTTGTCTTTGCTGAGGGTGCACTCTGCCCCATCATCCAAATCATTAATGAAGGTATTAAAAAGGATTGGACCCAGTATTGACCCCCAGGTACACCCCTGGTTACTGGCCTTCAACTAGATTTCATGCCAGTGATCACCACCCTCTGGGCCTGGCTGTTGAGCTGGTTTTTGGTCCATCTCATTGTCTGCTTAGCCAGCCCATACATCAACAGCTTCTCTAGGAGGATCTTCACAAGGCAGTGCTGAAAGCCTTACAAAAGTCAAGATAGACAATATCCATTGCTCTCCCCTCATCTACTAAGCCAGTCATTTCATCATAGAAGTTTCATGAGTTGGTCAAGCATTACTTGCCCTTGGTGAATCCATGCTGACTATTCCTGATGACTTTCTTGTGCTTCATGTGCCTGGAGATGGATTTCAGGATTAGCTACTCCATCACCTTCCCAGGGATCAAGGTGAGGCTGACCAGCCTGTAGTTCCCTGGATCCTCCTTCTTACCCTTCTTAAAGATAGTGACATTGCTTTCCTCCAGTCCTTGGGCACTTCTAATCACCACGATCGTTTGAAAGTTCTTGAGAGTGGCCTTGCAGTGTCATCAGCCAGCTCCCTCGGTACTTGTGGGTGTATCCCACCAGGGCCCGTGAACTTATGTAAGTCCAGTTTGTTCAGGTATTCCCTGATGTGGCCCTTTTCCACCAAGGACACATCTTCCTTGCTCCAGACTTTTCCCCTGGTCTCTGGGGCCTGGGATTCTTGAAGGCCAGTCCTGCTAGTAAAGACTGAGGTGAAGAAGATATTCAGTACCTCAGCCTTTTCCATGTCCTATGTCACCAGGTCCCCTGTCTCATTCAGCAGCAGGCCCTAGCCTTCCTTTTGTCACCTGTATACTTATAGAAGCCCTTCTTCTTGCCTTTGACATCTCTGGCCAGATTCAATTCCATTTCGGCTTTGGCTTTCCTGAGTTAATCTCTGGATGCTCAGACAATGTTTCTCTATTCCTCCCACATTACCTGTCTCTGCTTCCACCCTCTGTATGCTTCCTGTGTTTGAGTTTTGCCAGGAGTTCCTTGTTCATCTATGCAGGCCTCCTGGCATTTTTGCCTGACTTCCTACTTGTTGGGATGGACTTCTCTTGAGCTTGGAGGAAGTGATCATTGAATATTAACCAGCTTTCTTGGGCCACTTTGCCGCCCGGGGCCTTATTCTGTGGGACTCTGGCAAGCAAAGTGGCCACAGTCTGCTCCCCTGAAGTCCAATGATGTGATCTTCCTTTTTGCCCTCCTCCCTCCTCTCAGGGTCCTGAATTCCACCATCTCATGGTCACTGCAGCCAGTGCTGCCTTTGACCTTCACAGCCCCAACAAGCTCCTCGTTGTTGGCAAGTATGAGGTCCAGCAGAGCACTTCTCCTCACTGGTTCCTGTATCACTTGGGTTAGGAATTTGTCATTGATGCACTCCTAGATTGTTTATGCCCTGCTTTCCTGCTCTGTTGTCCCTCCAGCACACAACAGGGTGGTTGAAGTTCCCCATGAGGTCCAGGTCCTGCAAATGTGAGGCAGCTCTTGTCTGTTGGAGGGCCTCATCCACTTGTTATTACTGGTCAGGCGGCTTATAGCAGACATCCACTACAATGTCACCCATACTGGTCTGCTTTTTAGTTCTTGCCCATAAGCTCTCAGTTGGCTTCTCATCCATCCCCAGGCAGAGCTCCATGCACACTAGCTGCTCTCTCACATAAAAGTCAACTCTCCTTCCTCGTCTTCCTGGCCCGTCTTTCCTCCAGAGCTTGTATCAGTCCATTGCAGCTTTACAGTCATTGGAGTCATCCCACCATGTCTCCATGATCCCGACAAGATCATAGGCTTGCAACTGCACACAGATCTCTAACTCATCATGTTTATTCCCCACGGTGTGTGCATTAGTGTACTTCAGAGAGGCACCCTGGCATGCTGATTTCCCAGAACAGGGTTTGGGGATTTGTCTGTATTTGCCTGTACGCACTTACTTGCTTACATGCAAACACTGGAGGTGACTCTGCTTAAACCCTGTTTTGTTGAAAATTTTTTTTTTTTTTTTTTAAATCCTTTCATGTCACATCACTCCTGTCCATCATTCCGTCACAGGGCTGCTGGTAACTCTCTCCCTCCCCCTTTATTCCTAGCTAAAAGCTCTCCTTAACAAGTCAACCATCCTCCTGGCAAAGATATCTTTGCCCCACTTAGTGAGTTGGATCTCATCTCTCCTAAGCAGACACTGATCTGCAAACAGGGTCCCATGATCATAGAACCCCAAAACCTGTTGCCATCACCAGCTCAGCAGCCAATTATTGACCTGTACTATCTGTGTCCTCCTCTCACACCCCTACCCCTCACTGGTGGGATTGAAGAGGACACCACCTGGGCCTCCATGACCTTGATTACTACCCCCAGAGCTCTGTAGTCACTTTTGATGCAGTCCAGGTTGCTCCTGGCAATATTATTGGTGCCCACATGGAAGGACAACAAGGGGTAGTAGTCAGGGGGTTGGACAAACTTCAGTAGTTCCTCTACAACACCCCGGATCCAGGCCCCTGGCCGGTAGCAAACCTCTCTAGATGATGGGTCAGGTCATTAAGCCAGTTATTTCAGCCAGTTATTTGTTAATTAAGATTCCAAGATCTATCTCCTGAATTGCAGTTTCCACCTCTTGAGCTCATAATCATGGGAGCATGGTTTGGGATAATTTTTTCCCTAGCATCTATTACCTTACAGTTATGTATGTTATGGACTGTATAAATTGGTATCTTGCAGACTGCAGAAAGTTGCTTGTAAAATTCAGGCTCCATCCATGAGAAAAACTCACAGGAATGTGGGCAATTCCATGAATTGTTGCTTTTTAAACAAACATGTTTTCATGGTTGAAATGTCAAAAGAGTTTCAGTCTTAAGGTCACTCATTGGTAACTGGCAAATTTACAGAGTATGCACTTGATTTTCTTCAGAAGGTTGCATTTCACAGAAGAATTACAGTTCCTCAAAATCAAACTTTAGAAAAGCAAGAAAATATGGTATTGGGGTGATTTCAGTGTAATGCTTATGTGGTCCCTTCAAGATGACCGTACAGAATGCATATATGTGCAAGTATTGCACCTGTATTTTCCATTAAGCAATATTGTCCAAAGGTGGAAGCAATCCTGGTGGAGCAGTGACGTGACAGGTAGGTCTCGTACAGGCCGTAGATATCTGCATTGTAGGCCCAGCTGAGGCTCTGCTAGTTCTAGGATTACAGTGGCTTGTATTCCCATTTAACATTACATAAATCTTTTTATCTTAAGCTAAAGGCCTGTGGTGGTTTCATCTTGGCTGGCTGTCAGACGCCAGCCCAGCCAAGGTCAACCCACCACAGGCCTTTTTGGTACCCAACCTGGGGCTTGAGGAATGAGAGATCAGGACAGTAACTAGGAGTGGTAATGGCCAAAACTTGGATTGGACATTGCCGGAGTGAAATAACTGTGAGGATTCTTTTGTTGTTGTAATGAGGTGAAGGGACAAGGCGTGGAGTTTTATCATGTGTGTAAATTTTCCACTGTTTCAGTGTTGTTATGCCATTTTGATTTTGATGTGGGAATTTTTTTTTGTGGAGCTAAGTGAAGTTTGTGAAGAGTGTGTGATGAATCTATATTTTATCGACTGTTCTTAAATATGTGTTTCACAGAGGTGAGGGTGGAATGTACTGGGTGCAGGTGCCCAGCTGTTGGCAGCGGGGGGGCTCCACGGGTGGTGTCTGTGAGGAGAGGCCAGTGCTGCCCTGTGCCGGACACAGCCGTTCCAGCCAGCTCCAAAGCAGCACAGTGCAGGGTACAGCGGAGTGCTCCATCAGCAAGGGTGGTGGCACTTCTGGGAGAACGTGTTTTAAGAAGGGGGAAAACACTGCATGGCAGTAAGGTATAGGGAAAAAAAGGTGGGAGAGGCAACCCTGTGAATGCCAAGGTCATTGAAGAAGGAAGGGGAGAAGGTGCTACAGCTAGTGGAGCAGGTGGGGGAGACCACTGTGGAGCAAGTATTTCCTTGCAGCCTGTGGAGGACCCCATGCTGGAGCAGGTGGATATTTTTAGAAGGAGCTGTGGCCCATGTGGGGTCCACGGTGGAGGAGTTCCTGAAGGACTGTAGCCTGTGGAGAGGATCCTATGCTGGAGCAGTTCATAAAGGACTGTAGCTTGTGGAAGGGACCCCATGCTGGAGCAGGTAAAAATTGTGAGGAGAAAGGAGTGACAGAGAGGAACCATTATGGACTGACTGCAACCCCTATAACCCTGCACCACTTGGGGCAGGAGGACACAGAGGAGTTGGGAATGAAAGAGTGAAGTTGAACCGAGCTAGAAGAGGGGTGGGGAGAAGGTGTTCTGGTTTTGTCTTTGTTTCTCACTATCCAACTCTATTTTAATTGGTAATAAATCAATTTAATGTTCCCCAAGTTGGGTCTGTTTTGTCTGTGATGGTGATTGGTAAGTGATCTCCCTGTCTTTATCCTGAACCCATGAGCTTTTAATCTTATTTCTCCCTCTGTCCTTTTGAGGAGGGGGAGTGGGAGAGCAGCTGGGTGGGGGTTTGGCAGCCAGCCAAGGTTAACCCATCATGAGGCCTTAACTTCTTTAGTCAGACGTTTGTTTCAGATGTCTGTATTTTTCTCAAGTTTCTTAGCAGGACAGAAACCAGCTTACCACTGGTTTTAACTCCTGTGATGTTCATGTAGTAAGTGACTGCTGTAGGCTATTTTTGTGGAAGTGAAATGTTTGTTGAAGAACGTTTGTCAGGTGTACAATTGTATTCTAACATGGAGTTAGAACTAAACTAAAGTTTAGTTTAAGTTTTTTAAACTGTAGTGCTAGTAAAAGACTTGTCCAAGTGATAATTCATGTTCATCAAGTTTGCCTTTTTTCCTAAAAGCAGACCAGAGCATTACAAAAAAAAAAAAAAAAAAAAAGGTTGGATATGGTAACTTTAGTCTAAACTCATATTAGAAGATTCTCTTTGAAGCTATCTGCTGGTATCTAAATTTTGTAGGAACTTGTTAAAGTAACTCTAGAGTTGCTTTAATAACCTGTAACCTTATTTGCATTGACAAATGAAATATGTCCTTTGTGTAATTAGCGTACTAGGCAGTAGTAAATATATAAGGAGCTTTGTTATAGCAATTGGCTACAGTTCTGAACATTTTTCCTTGATAGTTTCTTTCAGTTGCCTTTTGTGAGTTTTACTTTTAGAATCATAGAATCATCTAGGTTGGAAAAGACCTTTGAGATCATTGAGTCCAACCGTTAATCTAGCACTGCCAAGTCCACCACTTTTGCCTCAGTCTCTCTCATGTTGTCATCTCTTCTTACTGCTTGCTTAGTTTGTCCTCTTCTTCTTCTACATTCCCCTATTTAGCATATTGTGCTATCATGTATAATTCTCTCCCTACTCTCCTTCCCCAATGCCGCTGTGAGCTGTAATTTTTGTGACTTAAGGCTCTTATTCCTACCCTTTGTCTAATCAATTTCAGTTTCCTCAGAACAGGGCCTGCCAAATGCTCTGCTTCCAGCCAGCTGAGTCTTGGGTGTCCTAGTGTGACTTGAAATTTGCTCTCATTTGTCAGTTTTCTATTCATTTGACACTTCATCTCTCCCTGTGTAATGAACAATCTGATCCATTTTTGATGAAAACAGCTTTGGTTTTTAGTAGCAGAACTGTTTTTGTGAATTCATGTTTTATATTCCTTTTTCCCTTTTTTTAGATGTTGGATGTCTATGACATTCTTCCTTTCGATAATCCAGATGGTGGCGTGTGGAAACAAGGATTTGATATCACGTACAATGAAAATGAATGGGACAGTGAACCGCTTCAAGTTTTTGTCGTGCCTCACTCACATAATGACCCAGGTAGTATTTTAATTTAATTAATACAGTTAATAATAATAATAATAATAAAAGCCTCTGGGTATCTAGAGACTTTTGAATTAAGAAATACATTGTCATTTCTGTTAAGATTTGGGGTTTTTTGAAGCATACTACTTAATACATTAGATTTAAGTCTAGCAAGGCAGTTAAGCAGGTGTAGAATCGTAGAATCATTAAGGTTGGA
>NW_009228727.1:0-41541 GCF_000690835.1 Fulmarus glacialis
CCGGTTGTCAACCAACACCCCCAGGTCCTACTATGAGTAGACCTATTTTTTTTCTCCTTAAAGTAAAATACTTAGATATGGCCACTGACTGCATATTTCATCATCTGCTAAGACTGCATCTTTGCTGAATACGAAATGGTTGTCACAGTAAGGATATTCCAGGTCATAGGGTAAAAATAGCAGGGATACCTTTGCAGTTACTTCCAAATCAATCACTTATTCTAACTCAGTTATAAATATTTTATTCTAATTTCCCTGGGGTTCCCTGAAGATTTCCTCGAAATCTATGGTTTTGGACCAGTAAGGGGGGCAAAAAAAGAAGACTGACATTTTGTTTTAAAAAACATTCATATCTGCTCGAATGGATTTGCCTTGCATTTTCATCTCCCTGGCAAAGCTAATGAACTGCAGTCAGAAATCATAAGTGAATCCGACTCTATTAAACATTTGCAAACAGCCAGGAAAAGCAGGCATCAAGAATCCTTGTGACATTTCGCTTGTGCAGTGCTGTGGAAGTAGCCAGAAAGAGCAGACTACAGCAGCCCACACTCTACAACGCCACAAAGACTTAATCCACTCAAGCCAGTGAATTGAAACCTCTTAAAAAGACTGAAATGCAAATTGTGATTATTTAGGGGATTACATACGGATTTGGGTTTAGTGTTTATGTTGACCTCCCTATTTTGGTAATGCAGGGTGAATGTCATTAGAAAAATCAGCAGTCAAAACCAGAGATCATCTTAGTAATTGCAAAGAAGGTTTTTGACAAGATTAGTTGCCTTGCGTGACCTGTGTGGGAGATTCACCATTCCATCTGCTCGCTGTATTCACTGGTCTTTTTGGTTACTTGGCCCACCACTGCATCTCCACCGCATTCAGTAAGTGCTGGCCATCTCAATGTCTCAGCTTGCCTGCTAGATGAAATGCTGGTAAACTGCGTGATTGCTTCCTATATAAACTGATTTTTCCCTAAAGGTTTAGTAACTGTTGCCAAATATAAATCAAAATGAACTGATAAGGCTTTCCGAAAATGTAAGGAAGGAAAAATAAGTGGAAAGATGATGGCGGCTTTCATTTCTACGTTACCTTTGCAGCTTCTGCTGCTGGGATGAATTCAGTGATGGGTTTGGTATAATGGATATGAGCAGTTTGGCCATTGCCTCTCCGGGTTTTTTTTCGACTTTGAACCAGAAACACAGGAAATAGGCAATTTCTGTGTAGTTTGACTGTAAGAGAATAATAGCCATGAAGTGTATGAATATTTCAACTGCCTATTTAGTTCTTATAAGGCTCTTTGTTAAAGCATTTACGAGGGCTGGCAGAAGGATAGACGGTCATGTACAACATCACCTGAAAATTCAGGCTTGATTCGTTCTGCAGTTCACCTGTGGGCATGCAAAAGCCTGTGCTGTCTGTTCACTGGGAGTGGGTTGGAATGCTTCGAGTTTAAAGCAAAACAAAACAAAAAGAAAGATAGAAAGAAAGGAACACTCCGCATTCCTAAAGGGAGGGAGGAAAAATAGCGAAAGCTGGAAAGGGAAAGAAGGTGGCAATGTTTCAACTTTTTGGGAAGTACCTGATCATAGAAAAATTGTATAGCAACTAATTCCCTCTCTCTTCTGTGAAGATTAAACAACATTTTTTGTCATTTTTGTTTAAATACCTTGAGTTACTGGTACTGCATCCCATAATGGATGTTTTAAATAGCTCCAGGCTGATTAGTGAAGTGTGGCTCTGCTCAGAGCTGGGTCTCTCCAGAGCATGCTGCTCAAACCATGCTTCATAGCACTTCACACAGGTTTGGGGTGCTTTTGTAGCACTAAGACATCACTTTTGTTGTTGCTTAACAGCGACAAAGTTTAAACAACCATTATCAAAATCAAATGTAACTGAAAACAAGCAGCTATCACTTTAAAACCTTAGAAACAATGATATATAAATCACATCATGACACTGAAAATATTCACTTACTGGCTCAGCTTCAGAAGAAAGTCTCATAGATACTAAACACAGTCACGCTTGTTGAGAAGTCCAAACGCAATACTCACCAAAGTTAGTCCAAATGTGGTTTCATGAGACTGTACATCAAAAGAGGGTAAGGCCACTATCAACAAACATATGTGAGTGGTCAACAGCATCACTGGCCAATGAGCAAGGAAGAATCCTCCAGATCCCCTCACATATCTCTGTAGCAATGTGGATTTTCAGCTGAATTGCCTGATTTTTTTTGGATTTGGAAACTTGAGTTGGAAAGCTAAGTAGAAATAATGACGGACTTTTCCCTATTCCTACCGCAAAGTGCCTTGACTGGCGTTTTCTGTAGTATTTTGGCTTTTCTTGTCATAGCCACTTGTCCCTACTTGAGGAAAAAAAAAGGCATACTTAAATGGATAATTAAAAGTGATGTTTTTACGATCATTATATGAAGTGATGTGAATATGTCAAAACCTCAGTAGAATCTGTTTTTTATCTTGCGTAAAGGTAGGATGAAAGATACTATGTTCAGAGGTGTTCTGCATCCCTGAGCCTTAATAATTCTGTGAAGTGTCATGGAACAGAACTGTAGTGAGAATGCTGTTTTCTGTCACTTGGACTTATAAAAAAAAGAAAAAAAAAATCATCTGCTTGCAATTTTATCCTCTCTTTTCGTAGAATCATACAATAGTTTGGGTTGGGAGGGACCTTGAAAAGTCAGCTAGTCCACCCCCGCTGCCGTGGACAGGGACATCTTCTTTTCACTGAATTCACTGTAGCCTTTCCTTTCTGTAGCCATGTCTGTGACCCCCCAAATAAGTCCCACCATACTTTAATATATTAACCTCTTGCTATTTTGCTCATAGGTATCCTCAGTAACGTTACATTGAGCACTTATGAGGCACACTTCAAAGAGAATAATGGAGTATGCAGGACATAGCTAGCTTGTGAGCCTAACTTCAGCTGTATGAAAGATACAAGAATTACCAGTAAGAGAAGAGAGTACAAAACATCTAGAAATATATTAAAGACAATCGAAGTGCACTAATAAAAAGCAGATCGCAGCTGAGCAATGTACTAGAACTGCTCAAAATGTTAATTTTCAAATTGTTACAAGTGAGAAACCACTGATGAAAATTGCCTAAATTTCAGGAAAGCACATACTACAAGATCTACACACGGAAGAACTGAAATATAAATACGGAAATTTACTGGATGGACTAGAGAAGACATAAGAAATGAAGGTGGGGAAAAAAACCTATAATTAAAACAATGTATAAATAAAATGTACAAGAAACCTTTGAGTTTGGTCCTGTGCAATTTGTTTCTGAAGACTGTTTTTTTGGATCAGAGATTCCTAAACTTTTTAGTATTACGAGGCGGTGTCTGATATAACCAGACACATCATTAGGTGTTTAAAGACTTGTTTTATATATCTGGTACAGTTGTGGGTTTTGTGCAAAGCAGTATCTATTATAAATGCTTGGTACACTAGATCTCCATCTATCAATAAATGGAAACAGTTCAGGTTACAGACAGTGGAAGGCTTTGGCTGTAAAAATCAGAATTAGTTGGAGTGTGCTGCACTAGCAGCTTTACTCTTCTGCAAGGTGGATCATTGTTAGTGCTTTGCTTACTTGTCAGTATATTGGATATGTAGGGTAAATACTTGGGGTGCCAATACAACATCAGAAGAAGCTTCCGCAAGGCTACTGAAACATGAAGTCCCAATTCCAATATTCGCCAACTATTGGTATTGGTCTCTCTGGATATCTGATTTAGAAACTGAATCTATATGTATTGTTCCTCTTCCCTCAAATTTAATGGGTGGAAAAGAAAACAAACTTTGTCATTCCCTTCCCCCTTATTTTTGGTTTATTAGTATCATAAAGGATGAGTTATTAGCGAAACAGTTCTGAGAGACTCTGACTTCTCCAGACTGTTACTTCTTTATCTTTTTTTAAGTAGTTATTTATTTCGCTTAATTTGCACAGGATCAAATGTAAATCTCTCCTTGGGTTGTGATGGGGTAGGAAAATCTTTCCATGCTGCTCCCTGAAAACTCAAGTAAACAGTAGGGACTATTTGTAAGAGGTATTCTTGGCTTTATTCTTATCTATTACCATGGTTTACAGTGTATTAGGCTATAGATTATTGCAACTATTTACTAAGGCAGATAACACCTTTGACTCTAATAGCACCTGACTTACAATACATCACATGAATTGGTTTCTATTATCTGATGCTTTATATTTATGGAGGAGGTAAAGGAGAAGAGATGTCTAACTCCACAATTTTTCCATGTATATGGTACTACATCCATTTTTTTCTCTCATGGTTTCTTGAAAGCAAAAACAAATGCCTTCATAAAAGTATAAACAAAGATTTCAACGTTGAAAAAGAGCTACATTGTTCAAAGTGTGTTTGGAACACCTTAAAGGTGTCTAGTTTGACATCATTTCTGGGCTTATGTTTAATAAGATTATAGCTGACTTTGGTTAAAAGAGTTCCTCAATTCACCGTAATTTATTGAAAGGCCCAATAAACTTGGTTCTGTTCTTGATTATCTGTCTGAAAATGCTAGCTTAAATTTAGCCTTGTTTAAATAACACTAAATCAATGGAAGATCAATGTTGAATATAACACTGCCTCTTGGAGAGACTTTGATCAATGGAGAATTCGGTGGGTTTTATCTGATTGGGACTTGGGCTGAGACCAGACATTTACATGAAAATAACTACTTGAAAGTTAATGTATTTTCCTTTTCCTTTACTTTGTGCTCTGTCTACAGTACAAGGGACCTGTGACAAATGCTGTATGGCATATGTTATAAAACATGTGCGAAATATACAGTCGTCGATTGTTTCCATAGGCTGCAACATATTTCTTTTCCTGCCCCACATCAATATATCTCTGTGTCTGTGAGGATGGAAGAAGCTGGGAATGTTAATGTTATCCCTGTCACTAGTTTTTGCCATATCTTTTGACTAGCGGATCTCTGTCAGCTATTAAATTGTCCTGTGGGCCCCAAATGTCAGCATATGAAACCCCCAATTTGTAATTTTAAAAAAAATTATATTCGTAGATAACTGAATATGCCCTTAGCAGCTACATTTTCAGTAAAATCGTTCTGTCTCTGAATATTTGCAGATATATTGATCGCTCTCTAAGCTCTTGTGTCTACAGAACCACGTTAGGGGTGTTCAGGTGATGGAAGAGGTGCTGTGAGAGACCAAGGCTTCGCGCTGCCAGAAAGCTTCTTCCTCCCTGGAGATCCTCCCTCCCATGGTTGATGGAAAGATAAGCATCCAATCTACAATCACTGCAGGAAACAATATAAGGAGATCTCACTTGGTAAATATAAAGAGCTTTTTTTTAAAGCACAGCTTTTTTTAAATCCTTATTTTCAGCTTTTTTTTTTTTACACGCTGTATCCCCTGTGCTCCTAATCCTTTGTGTAGCTACATTTAAGAGACAGCTACTTACAGTTTGTGGTGGAAAGTTTAGAAATACTTCTTCGGGCCAGTCTGTAGTTACCCAAACTGCAAATTGGTCAGATGCAGAACAAGTCAGTTATTGGACCTCAGAGGGGTAAATGATGCATATGCCACTTTCACATTACACTAGCGATAATGTTGCTCAAGAGAAGTGATTGCACTTTTGCTCATCACACAAAGAATGATCTACTAGCCAGATTTTCATACTGCAGCTTTGCAGGTTTCTGCACTCCACATTGTACAAGCTCTTCAGCCTACTGCCAGTAGAAATCTCAGAGCTCCTGTAACACAGTTGAGTTCCCTTCCTGGAAGGGAAATAGCCCATATTGTTACTTATCTGTGAACTAACTTATAGAATTTTAGTATTGTCTTACAATTTCAGACTCTCTTTGCACATTCAATGATCATTTTATCCCATCTGAAATGAAGAAGTCTGCATTATCCATTTAACGTTTCCAGAAATTAACTTTGGAAGTAGGTAGTCCTTATATCTGCATCTGCATTTTTGCAGTTCTGTCTTTCTCAACAGCTGTAGTGTTAGGTCATTATGAGGTAAACATTTATCTTAATTTCCACGTGCCCACTTTTAGACACTTTAATGAGTCTACCTACATTCTCCACAGAAATAAAGCTAAAAAGTAATCTGGATACCCTTTATTGTATTAAAAAAATAGAAATATAGTAAAAAATCACAGAAAAGTCCCAAAAGCAGAGGTCTGGAAGCTAGTCTTCTGAGAATAGACTTCCTGGTTTGATTGACAGCAGAAAAGTTTGAGGTTCTTTAATAGGCTTTGTCTTTCCAGTCATGCTCAGCCCAAAAGTCAGCACAGACTTCTTTGCTTACAAACATCAATACAGGCCATGTGGTTAACCCTTGGAACCTGCAAGGTATTGCACTGTCCTAAAATGCTCAGTTTTCCTGTATGACAATCTGTTATATCCCAATGCAATTGCCAGCTGGCAGGTAATTTTCCTGTAGAAGACTTTCCCTCCCATTAAGCTCTGTCATGGTAATATTCAACCATAGCAATGTAGTTAAAGGAAATTGAAAGGAATAGGCACTTCCCAAGGGTGACTCAACCCATCCGGAGACAGGCGTGCAAGGTGGGATAAATCGCTTTTGGAGGTACTTCCATCTCTTTGCCAGTTAGAAATTAGACTACACACCAGACTACACTTTATGTGCATAAAGCTTGTTGGGATCAATCTTACTCTAAACATTTGGCTTTTGTGACAGGCAATCCTAGTAACAATAACTATCAGGTTGCCTGAGATAGAGATACATTGGAAACCAGATATCGTTGCTCACAGTATTATGTGGAAAAGAAGCGAGGAACGTGGCCAGATTTGACTCTACATATGATAAACTTATAGAAGGAAAGACAGGGGATTCAAACTCATAGGTAAGATTAAGGAACAAAGACACAACTTGAATCTCCAGGTTATGTCCAGACAAAGTGTCACACTACTGATCAAACAAGTCATGTAGCTGGCCATGGGTATTTAGAGTAAATCCCCAAATGCCAGCATCCCACCTTTTAGAATAGCCTAACTGGGATCCAGCAAAGGGCATTATCTGTGGGTGTAATTTTACTGATGCCTCAGGAGCTTTTGAAAAATATGTTTTCAGTATCCCTCCAAGTCATTGTAGATCATGAAGAAAAAAGGTGAAATTTCAACTGAAAAATCAGATTGTAACAAAAAATAGCAATGAATTCTCCTCCATACAAAGAAAAAGAAATGAATACTGCATGAATTGCTTTGTGGTAAAATATCTGACATTACCAATAGTGAATAAATGCTAACCTCTGCCTTGTCCTAGTTTTACTCACAGAGTATTTGGACGTCAATCCATATATATGCTACCAGTAGCAGACACAATTTAATTTCCTGTGACTATTTTCAGGCACAGTGTGTTCCATTTTCAATATTGTTAGAAATTTCCAAAACTACCTACTTGATGGTAAACACACAAAAAATCTCATCCTCTGACTCTCTCTGGCATTTCTCTTCACCCCAGACTTGATGCTGAAAGATTATTCAGTACAGGTTAGAAAAAGAATTTAGTTTTCATGTTAAACTACCCAATTCCTTTTTCTTTATTTTTTTATTCTTGTCGTTTGTTCAGACAAAAACTGGAGATGTTTGATGTGTATTATTTATTCAGCCCTTGTGAATGAAATAGGGAAATGTTTAAAATAAGCTGGTATATATTCCTGGTGTACAGTCTCCCGTTTAAATCATGTTCGAATTTTGTCTTAAACTCCTGTCTGTTTTCCAATGCAATTAATACGTTTTTCCTCCTAGGTTTCATACCTGCTATCTTTAAACCTGCTGTCTCTTAGTTATTAGTTATCCCCCTTGTCTGTCTATTTGGCTTCTGATTCCAGGCCTTTTGCCAATCTTCTGGGTTTTTTGCATCCTCCTGTGTAATTCATTGTTTCAGATCAATGAATGGTTTATTGCTTGCTATCTAAACAACAATTAACATTTCAGAAAGACTTCCTTAAACTGACTTAGGCCAACACCAGAAGCAACAGTTGCGATTCATTGGTCCTGACACCCGTGTCCAAAATGAGATGTCTACTTCTCAGGCAGCCTCAGCTCCTTCTACAGCCAAGGAGAGAAACAGGCACCTTCAGGGAGTGATTTCTCCTTTCTAATTCCTGTGGCAAAAGGAATCAAACACAACTGAACACAACGTAAACAATCCCAAAGGTAGATGAAAAAGTTAACTGAAGTGAGAGCCACCAGACTAGATTATGTGGTTGATGACGCCGTGGCGAAAGTGGCATTGGACACAAATTCTTGTGATAAAAAATGAAAGAAGTTTCTCTTCCTCATCTGTTGGAGTAGTAGATCATGGATGCTGACATACGGAATCTAGTTTTTGTTTGTTGGTTAGAAAAATGCTTACATGAGCTTCAATTTAAGCAATTAGGCACGTGAAGTGCATTTCTCAAACACTTAAAACTGTCCCGATCGCAAAGAGGTGGAGTAGGTGACTTCTTTTAATCTTGTTGATAGACCTATCATTAAATTTCTAGTCTTCATAGAAGGAAATAGACACAGAGGCTGGTAGCAACATGAAACAAAACAGAACCAAACAGCACCACTACCACACTAATTAAATTCCTTACTTCAAGTTGAAACACTTATATATACACATACATATACACACATATATTTACATTCATATATGTGTGTGTAGATACAACATAAAGGGTTCCATATAATTCTGATTCAGTTTGAAATTCAGGTTCTGTGATTAATTATTCGTGTTATTTCATTGTGATGATCTATTTTAGCAGCAATTTAACTAAGATGGCAATCATATATTTAAGAGGTCTTGAAATCTGTTGTAGTCCCTATTTTGTTTCTTCCTTTTCTTTAACTTTGCTGTTCTCCACAAATGATACTGCATATTGGAATATTGCTGCCACAACTTGGATTCCTTAAAAGAGAACTCTTCCTCAAAGCTGAGTGCTTATCTAATTGTTAGTCATCTTTGAAGCTGATTATAACTTTGACACCTTGAATCAAGGTCAGAGCACAACGTTTGGTTCCAACTCAAGAGCAAATGATGAATATGTCTGAGGAAAATGAGGATTAGTCTCAAATTACTATTGCATACAATGAACTCTGCTTCCAGACAACATCATTAGTTCACATGAGGAGTGGAAGAGGTGTATCTGACAAACACACACATTTATCTGCCTTGGTAATAAGAATGCCTTTCCTTTTTTTAATTAGTATAAAACCTCCACTTTTGGAGATCATCAGGGTGCACTGTGGTAACAGTAGGTAGATTCATGCTTTTTCTCCTTTCCTACAATGATGATTATAATTCATAATGACTTTGCATTTGATTTACAAGGACCATACAAGTCTGACAGAGTATTGACTGTGTCATGACGTTTATGCTGTCTAGGTGTTCACATTTGCTCGGATACCAACTTTTTCATTGGCAATATTATTTATGGATTAAGCTTTTTCCACTTTTCACTTTTCTAATCCTTCTCATCTCTCCTCCAAGCAAAAGGAAAACGTAATTAATACTTCTGGTAAATAATTATGAAGTTTGTAAAATTTACAACATTAATATTGTTGGAAATGCCTTATGCTACCAAAATAATTCATCTCAAGATACCTACGGATGTGATACACTATGTACACCATAATACGCATTAAATGTCACATGTTTTGCTTCCGAAGTCTGTGGTGGTGCATTTTCCCCCCACCTCCTAAGCCACTTCTTGATCTCAAAAATTCCCATGAAACCTCGGCCTTGGTGCGCTGAGTCTGGCGGCTGAGCGCTCCTTGACCGTATCAGAAACTCTGCATAGCTGAGGCTGGGAACGTACTCCCACTGCCTGGCCCAGGCGCCATATTATTTGAGTCATCGCTCAAGTGGGACAACACTGAAACCTTGAGAATATTTTTTAGTAATTACCACCTGGGACTGTGGCCAGGATAGAAATTTACGGGTGCCTAAAGCCAATCATCTTGAGAACCTATAAACGGTGGCCCTAAGTGAGACCCTTTGAGCCGTCCGGGACCGCAGCGGGCTGCACCCAGTATCTCCTTCTGAGTGGGATGCTTCTTAGAGTCTGCAATGTCTTGCGCCTGCGATATTCGGAGGCCCGTCATCTGATGGGACCTGGGCTGAAACTCTTCACTTCTTGAGGCTCAACCCTTGCCTGTTGAGAAATGCTGAGACATTTTACGTGATTATTTCTTCACCGAACTCGAGGGGGATTTTTGACAGGTACCTTTTGTACATTTTTTTTAATATATATATATATTTCTGTCTGTGTGTGTGTGAACTGATAGTAAGCATAATCTGTAATTAAGTTGTGATTGTAGTAGACTTTACTAACACGTACTTCGTAAATATTAAATTAGTTAATGATTAAGTGCTGCTAAAGTTTATTAATGATTAGTTAATGATTAAGTAAGTGCTGCTAAAACTGTGAATGAACCCTAGACTGCTGCTAAACACATACAGTCCCTAAGATATAAACCCTTAGACATAACATGATTTTTCTTTATATGTTTCATCTGTGTACTAAGTAATAGAGTGAACCTTGCCATCGAACTCTATTAAGTCGCACTTTTATAGGTCTCTATTAAAATCACTTTCTGCTAATACCTTCGACGGTGATTCTTTAAGCGACCTCTAAACCACTCATTCGCGACAAAGTCTGCGCATTAAAATGCATTGGTTTAGATACTGGATTTAATATACTTTCTCCATAAACTACAGCTTCTTTATCTTTTCCATACTAGTGTCTGGTTTGCTTCACTGTCAGTTAGAAGAAGGTAAATACATAATCGATGATGTGACCAGTTCAGGATAATACACTGAGTTTATAACCACAGTTTTGAGGAAGTCTACTTTGAGGGTAGGACAAAGAAGCTGCTTTTGTTACATCCGAAGCAGTGAGAATGCAAAACTTACAGAATATAAAGGTTTTAGATGCTGATAAGCAACCAGACTAAGATATCAGCATAAAAAGTGTGAGGGGAAAAAAAAAAAAAGGGTTTAATTGCATTGTTCTGAAGTAGCTGCAAAGCAGTCAAATCCTTTTCTCACACTTAGGTCTTGTTCTCACTAAGTTCCCAGGAATCTGGCCTAAGCACTGAGGGCTTTTATATTAACCACTGCCACTTCATCATATAGTCAGGTAACAAAGACAAATCACTGTCTTCCTGTCAAGTATACTGGAAAAAAAGGATTAAGAGCTGTAGTTTAAATGATAAGATTGAAATAGTCTTGAAAATGCAAACATTTGCTGGTAGAAAGACAGGCATAAAGCAAACAGTACATGATCTCAGTCTGATTTTAGAGGTTTTACAACATGTAGTGAGAGTCAAGGACTCCATTCTTTTCCATGTAATGTCTCAATAATTTCTGCTTTGTTTTTCATCTTGATAGACCTATTTAACACTGTATCAGTTGCTGCCCTAGCTTCAGTAACACAAAGCTTTAGGCAAACCTTTTCTTCAGCTTTGATTCACAGTTGTCTGAACATATTTCTCTTGGAAATATGGTTATGAATGGCACCAAAACACAAACAGGAGCCTAAAATTCCATGTTTAATTTTCACCTTGCTTACAATTTCAGTGTTCAACATATTTTGACTGCTATTTTGACTGCTAGGAAAAGCACAAATTGACCCAAAGTCGACGCTCATGTGCCAGTGAACATACAAAAGATACAATGTATTTGATGCAAATTCACATAAAAATAAGAAACTCGCATTAGTTTAATAGGAAACCAGTATTTCCCTCCTGTTTCTCGTACTGTCATCGTAGAAAAGTAACTCCTTCTAGAATGCCATTAATCAGCAAGCAAAGTCCTGCATTAAAAAAAAATTAAAAAGGAAAGAATATCCAACAGCATCAGTCTGAAAGCAAAATAAAAGACACTGAGTCAACATTGAAAGTCTGACTGAGTTAGCACATACCATTTTTAAACTTTCCTTCAGACTGACTGAAGTATATATCTTGGGAATATACAAAATTAGAGTCTTGTTCTCACAATTTTATTTGGTCAAAATTACCTTTGAAACTGAGGAAAGAGACAGAGAACTAAGATTTACAGAGACCTGCCTTGAAAAAAGGAATTAACTGCGTAAGAATTGATTTATAGTATCCAAACTCATATCTTACAGTATTATCTCGTCAGCAGACACCAAGAGCAGATATAGCAGGGAAACCGTAAGAACTCAAGGGGAAGAACTGGGATAATTGATCCCGTCTGCTAGCATCCTGATCACTAGCAATGATCAGCTTAAGGCTCCCTTGAACAAACCTAATAGATTTTCAAAGAGGGACTATTAACAACAATATGTTTAGATAGATGCAGAAATTTAGTTCCTTTGGAGATACCATATACTTCCAGCATTTTTCTAAGCAAGAACAAAAGGTTTTAAAACTCAGCTCAGTACTTCCATGTATGACTTACGTTGCAGCCCAGAACTTCAGAGCTACAGTCCATGAAAACACAAGTGTTAAATCATACTTAAGCAAAACAAAATAACTCCTTTCCAATAATAGTCCAGTAAAAGTTAGATTTGGTGAATATTGAAAGCAATTCTTAGTTTGCATGAAGAGGCTGTTATCAGTTTACCAGATAATCTCTGTATGTGTGCTTGCTTGTTTGTTTTGTTTTCATTGTTTTTAACAGGAATTTAAGAAGAGCTGTGGAGGCATGCTAGTGCATACAAAACTGCAAAACAGTTTAAAGGGTAAAGTGCTTAAAGAGATAAGGACATGAACTGAAGCAAAAGAAAGGTCAGGGTCCTAGAGAGTTTAGCAGAGAAAAATCTATGCATAGAGGGTGACGGATGTCTTAAACGGGAGTCTGACAAAGACATCACTGAAACCTGCATGACAACATCCCCACACTCCCTTTTTTTGAACAAGGGATTAAACAAGTCCTTTGGGAAGGACAAGTGAAGATGAAGGTCCAGAGGGATGCTCAGATCCTACAGTGACAGGTACTTTATAGGCAGATTCAGGGAAAAGAGAAGTCTAACTTTTATTGGCATCAGTATCATTCCTGTGCTTCAGTTAATAATGCTATTTTCTAGCAAGGACACCACCACCTAGAAGTCCAAACTCCACTTTACCTGCAGGGCTAAATTCTCTGGTAGACAAACAATACTTTACTCTTCTATACATCTTCATAAGTGAAGATATGTGTGTTAAATAATGAGTTGCCCCACTAGAAAAGTAAAACTATCAATCATCAGAATTTTTCCTGGCTGGAATGTCTCTTCCACAGCTCTGTGAAGCTGAGGACACTGATGTTATGTGTGCTTCCCGGGGAGTTAAGGAGCATCATGTTCACATCATGAAAGCAAAATGTGCTTTTGCTCAGTAGACTACATACCTGTCACAACACACTGGTCAATCTTCCAGTGTGACACTTCCAGCACGCCTAGAACAAAGAATACAAATGCCATCAAAACATACCACAGAGCAGCAAAAACTTTGGGGGAAAAAACCCCACAAAGCAACCGAAAAAGCCCCCAGCAATGGAACAGGGATCCTATCAGCACCATCCCCTCCTCAACTGCCCGTCCTCTGCTTCTGATATTCACACACACAAAAATAGCCACAAAGAGTTGGCACAATGCTTGCCATGAAGAATTGGCATTGGAATTCACCGTATTTTTGGAAATGTAGTCAGAGCGCTACATTTAAATATTAACCTGCAGTAAAATCAGACAGCTTTGCAGGTCTCAGCTGGCCAGATTTGCTCTCCCCAAAATTCCCAATCCTGATGAATATACTTGGAAATAATTTTCCATGGCATAACTACCCTGTAGAGGAGGGAAACATAGGCTTCTGCAGCTTTCCTTAGGGTTTGTGAACATTCGGTGAAGTCCTCCTACTTGATTAAACCCCACCAAACTCAGGACAGGAAGAGTCAGTGAGCCTAATGTTGTGTTATCTCATGCACCTCTTCAAAATTTATGTTTCTGCCAAATTGGTGATTTTTATCTTTGTTTTTTCACTCCCTTGCTGGTCTGATGTTAAGCAGAGAGATAACAAGAAGTTTAAGGCAAGAGATTGTCTTTTATGCTGCAGAACCTCATTGCTATAGAATGTATAATAGGTCCTTCTAAATGTATTGATTTTGACGTACCTAACTATTGCACAAATTGCACCACTAATGTTGCTGAGATGCACCAAACCCCAGGAAGGTCTTGCCCTATAAGTGGTAGGTGCCCCATCCCTGGAAACATTCAAGGTCAGGTTGGACAGGGCTCTGAGCAACCTGATCTAGTTGAAGATGTCCCTGCTTATTGCAGGGAGGTTGCACTAGATGGCCTTTAAAGGTCCCTTCCAACCCAAACCATTCTATGATTCTGTAAGGGCAGAAGCACCTTGTCCTCATCCTCACATTAGGGGCCCCAGCCAAGGAGAAAGGCCCACCCTGCCATCCATCCACCTTCCCTACCGACTTGCACGAGGTGGCCCTCCACTCAGCACATCTCCTTTCTGGATTGCTCCCTTCGGGGCAGTTGGTCCATCAATGTTGATCCATTCATAGCACGGGAATCCTATGGATGGGATTTGTCTTATCTCACTTGAGATATCTAAAGGTTAGACATCTAAATCTGAGCTGTTCACCCTAGGCTCTTTTTTTGTCAATGGAGAGAAATAGGTCAGAGAGATGAGTCTCTGGAGATGCTTATCTCATAATGGTGTGAATCGTCCTTTAAATTAAGCTTTTTCTATGGTATTAGAGTTCAAGTTTATGCTGTATTGCCTTATAGCTAATCCTCATATTAAGGTACCTAATAAAGTCTCAGGCATGACCTGTGACCATGCTATGACTATAGTTCTATGCTTTATTCAAAGTGGATCCTTGTGGTTTTTACTGACAGAAATTTTCTGTATTTTTAACTCTAGTTTGAGTCTGAGATGGAAAAATAGTCACTATTTATATTTCAAATGGTATTTTCTAGGGCTTATCTATAGCAAAAGCCTGTAAGCCTTTCAGAATTTGAAGTTTCCACACAAACTTCACATACAAAATAATTACAAAATGTTCTAGAGACTGATAGTAATTAATTTTAAAATAAAATATAGAACTGATCGATAAAATGTATCATATTCTGGTATGTTTTACTTTCCTAGGCAGTGTTTCAATACAAATATTTCCTTCATAATGTGTTGAATGGAATAAAAGAGGTTAAAAAAACAAAGCAAAGCAAAATCTCACAGTACGAAATTCTAATGAATGCAAAGACCTTGAAAACATCAGTGGCTCTGCAAGCCAAATGCTGATCCCTTTGATAGAATATGCAGGAATAAAATGGTTAGCAGTTGAAATGCTGTGGCACGATAATAATTACTTTGCACCTGTAATTCTATTTCTCATTTCCCTATTTACTGTCTGATGTTTTTGTTTATCACAAAGTCATATTCCAGTCTCTTCATTTGTAGTCTGTTTCTGGAAAATAACTTATGCTGAATGCTGAAAGACACAAAAGACCATGATGATAAATTAAACAATATTTCTTTCTCTCTCTATTTTTTTTTTTTTCCTAAGCAAGAAATGTTCTGATCCTCTCATTCTTTTCTTTTTGTCTTTGCATGTTTTTTAAGTAATTAATTCCTGTGTGGAATCTCAGGGTTTGTTCATATCTCATTTATATAAAACCTCAACTACTTTTGGCAGTTGTTAACATTATTATTTTACCATCACCATTGTTGTTAGGACTCAAATTAAATTGTGTAAATTAATAAGCTTGTATGGAACTTACCTGAATGGAAACAAAAACATAATTGAGGTTTGGAAAATTAGTATTTCTGCTCTGGATGGCAGGAAGGGGTTTGCTCCACACAAGTCACAGAAGAGAAGATGTTCTGGAGGTGGAGGGAGATCTCAGTTGATTTTTATTGAGGACTAAATTTTGGCTGAACTGCTACAGTTGGAGGCACAAAAAAATAGCAGGTTTAAGAACTGAGAGAAGTCTGACAAGAAAAAGTGAAAAAATTCGCTTCTTCAGAATAAGTGTAGGTTCAGTTTTTATGTAGAGATGAAAATCAGGCTTAAATGCAGGCATCAGAGCTTGGTGTCCTGAATGCTTATGATCTTTGCTAGCCATTGTATCTCACACTCAAAAGTTAAAAATGTCTGTGTGACATGCTTGGGAGCCCTGCAGGGGATTCTGATCAGGACCTGGGGAGATGCCTTCATTGGACACAAAGTTGTTGCCAACAGGACAAGACAACAGTAATGAAGGAAATTTTGGAGCAAATGATAAAAAAAAAAAGAAAAGGCAATTTGGAGATGTTTTAGCCAGGAGGTACCCCATGTGCTGCTGACACTGCCAGGAGGAAGGAGTGCATAGGGTCAGCTCAGGATGGGTGGCTACTGCTGAGCAAGGAAGCAGCCTTTGGAGGTGAACCTCCAGGCAGCAGAGCAACACCGGGGTGACTTTTCATTTTCTGCATGTCACAGGCTGAGAGGAGTCCCATAATGTCAATTAGTGACCAGTTGATGATTGTTTATTATTTAACGATGCTCCTATGCATTCAGCATAGTCTGTCGACTGTCCATGGGTAATAGAGAGGGAAGCTTGAAGGGAGAAGAGATCCCCAAGCACAAGACAGAAATACGAATACTTATAAGCAGACTTTGACTGACGTGGTATCTAAACCACTGAGCACTGCACACCGAGTTAATAGACACCTACAAGTTACAGTCAAGACCAGTAATGAGAGGTTCAGGATGTACCTTGAATGAAGGATGATATCTGTTGCTTCCATGAAAAAGAAGTAAGAAAGAAATTCTCAGTCTCTCTTCATTATCTTCCCTTCCTATTAGATATACTTTGTATATCTATATATATTGAAAGTTAATTTGATTCTGAAAAATTCTATATGAATAGCACCAGTTAGGCAAACTACAGGTGTACTCTTTTTGCTTTCAATATTTCAGGCAATAAAGTTTGCGCTCTCTGTTTTCTATATTCTTTCCTCCGTTTACCCTTATTCTTCAGCAAACTTCTTCACTGTAATCTGTTTGTCATTTTTATGGCTTGCTCCCTCTTCTACCAAAATATAATGTTGATAGATCAGCATCACCAAATCTTTTAGAGCCATCAGTGTCACTTCTGAAGTGGCTGCAAGAGTTATTGCAAAGTCTTCTCCCTTGGTAACTGTTGGGCTCCCATCTAACTATTCAGCTGATGACTGAAAGAATTAAATTTTAGTTTCTTGTGTGACTGAATTCAGTACTAAGCTGTATCACCCAGTAAGACATTATGGGCTACACAGCAATTTTCAGAAAGAAATAAAGGCTTAATGGTTGGTAACATATGTACACCTTCAAGGAAGCAGAGAAAAAAAAACGGAGAAAGGACCAAAGGAAGAAGGGGGCTTATACAAAAAGGCAACCTAAGACAAGGAGAAAGAGGACATGAACTAGAAACTAAAGCAAAACAAACCAAAAATAGGGTAAAGAATAAGAGACCAGGCTTCAGAAGGAACATTTTTGAGCGCTGCTGCAGCCAGCATACACACTGAGAAACAGTAAGAAAGAGCTACTACAATTCCCACATATACAAGCTAGGTAGATCAACCACCAATTATGCTCGCAGGCCACCCTTAGCGAAGGTGAAGGTCATTAGCACTAAGTAAAGGCCCTCCCTTCCAGGAGAATCTCTGACAGTCTTGGAACACCTAAGCTTGGCACCACTGAGATGTTAGTTTATTTCATCTTCAGAAAGTAATATATATTTTTTCAGAAATATCTGAGTCTTTAGAAATTTGTTAGACTCTTACCTCTTCTCGGGATGTTTAAATCAATAATCGACTCAGTAACAGGCAGAGAACAAAATTAAGTAATTTGTGCCTACCTTTTGTAAATAAGGGCAGAATTGCTATAGTAACAGCAGAAGACACTCAGTCACTGTGACAAAAATGTGGCAAACTGATAGAAAAGGCTAATGAGGGAATTCAATTTCAGCTGAATTTCATTAAACTCAGCCTCTCCCCACCGCAAGTGGGAAAAAAAAAGTGGCCAATTAGGTAAAGACTAGGCTAATATTACCCTAACGTGGAAGTGAATTTTGTCTGAAAGGGGTGAGAAAGGCTATAAAATGGACAGACAAGGAGAGGAGCCTAGACAAAGGAAAAATGGCATTGGTGTATGTTGTTATGTCCCCACCTGACTTCTTTACTGTGAAGGTAAGCTCCCTGGTTTTACTGGACTGATATCTTTGATAAGAGTGCTATGCATTTCTGTACTGTGGCTTTCTGGTTTGAATCCCATGCCTAAACTATCAATTTCCTTCAATTCCCTTCTTCTTTCTGTTGGAAAGACTGGGGTTTGTAGCAGAGCCTCAGCCAGTAGGAACACCAGTCACAGTCAGAAATGGGCTGGAATTCAGGAAAAGGCCAGTAGGACCTAGTATGGAGTCTGTAATTACTAACAATAGCATTGCTGAGGTAAAGAGACCCAGGTACACTTCAGAGAGTGAGTAGTTTGATGTGCACCATGTAGCACCTAACAGCCACGTTAAGTCTTGGCCACAGTGTTCTTTGGAGACACCTTTGAAGTCTTTCCCCTGGCAATGCTTTGGAAGCCCCTCTGAAATTCAGGTTGATTTGCAAACACGCATGGGTACTGGCTTAGGTGTGTGAGTTCAAATACTCAAGTTTGACATTTTGAGCATAAATGGCTTTAGGGAAGGATTATGTACAAATGCTTTCAGAAGTGCTTTGTTATCTCTGGCTATAAAACACTTAGAAGAAACAAAGTGTTTCCATTAAGAATGCATTTTCTTTGACCAATGTTGAAATACAAGAAAAGAAATAAAAGTCCAAAGCACCCTGTTGCAATTACTTAGGCAATGTGTTTTAAACCCCAGTTCAAGTGTGGCCTGTCCCTACAGCTCCTGAAAGTGGAATGTTGTCACCTGGATTTATGAGCCTGCCTATTACAAAACATTTATGGGCAACTATAACTGCTGGCCCCTAAAGCAAGTAAAAACTGGTATTTACCTTAAGTAGTCTGTCCCCTACTCTCTGTTGAAATGCAAGCATTTCTTTGTTGCTCCAGGCCATGAAAGAATAGAAATACATGACATGAAAAGTTCCTATACACTTTTTTTATCTTCTTTCTTTGTCTTTTTCTTTTTCTGTTCCCAGGAGAATTTATCTTTCAGTCATGCTCAGTGTCATTTTTCACAACTGAGTAGCTTTAGCCTAGTTACAAGAAATGTTCTTTCTGGCTATAAAAATGAGTAATACTTTAGGGATTTTTTTTTTTCTTGGTGGGGGGAGGACAGGAATAAAATTGAACCCCCTTCCTAACACCAGGGGCAGGAGGTCAGGTGTAATTTGTACATTTTAGATTTCTAGCCAAATAAATGTTGTTTTTCCAAGAAAGTGCCACTTCACAATGAAAAATTAGAAGAAAGCAGTTGCTGTACTGGAAGATACAAAGTCACAAATAATCTTGGGGGGCGCGGTGGGGGGGGAAAGATCTTTTCCATTTAGGTGGGTTTTGTTTCTATCTAGGAAACTGTTGATAAAAACCACATGAACTATTAACTGAACAAATATTTCAAATTCTAATTCAAACAATGAAATAACTTCATATTTTAAAATATATGCAACCATATAGTTAGAGGTTGAGGTAACAGCAATACTACAGTGTTTTGCTAAAAGTGGAACGAACACTTATTCATATTAACAACCTTACACGCAAGTGTTTGATTAAAAATCCTTGGAAATTTTGGGGTTTGTTGTCCAGTCACACTGCAACAGTATGTAAGCTTCTTGGTTCCTGATACGCTTGTTCTTGTGTGCTTGGAAAGCATTATTAACCCCATTTGATAGACAAGGGCCTCTCTTGCAGTGAGGCATAAGCACTGTAAGAGATACAAATGACAAAGTAATATGCAGAGTGAGGAATCAAGCTCAGGTTTTCTTAGTAGAGCTAATTAAAGACTATTTGCTTAATCATGTACTTGGTTTGGTTTACTAGTACCATTTATTTAATTGTTACTACTTGCAAAAACACAAAGGACCTTTTTTGGTGTTTTTTTTCCAAATTTGGAAAAAAAAAACAGGTGACTTACTTTAGCCATGAAAAAAATCTGAACTGGAGATTATCCACTCTTTTTTTTTTTCTCCTTCATTTTGAAATAGTGCTTACTTTGAAGTGTCCCAATGTCTAACATAATAAAATATTTTTGAAGAGTTGAGACCCTGAAAATTATTTGAAATACTAACTTTTACTCAGAAGCAAAGTGGAAAAAGCACCATTAAAGCAAAGGCTTCCTTGTTCACCAATTCTTCTCCCTGGCATTTTGAAGTCCCAAACCATTGTCTTTATCAGACAGCAACAGACTAAATTTTTAAGATCATATCCTATTTTTCTACAATTATGACAAATCCTATTTCATTAGGGCTATGCATAATACTTCGGTTTCTCATTCCAGTATATCTTTCCATTCACTTCACGCTGAAAAGAAAAATAACATATGTTTTCACAGAGGATTATTTATGGATAAGAAAACATTTGAGTTAGGTTGTTTTAGCTTTGTAATACTGTCAGTCACATCAGGGAAAACATGGGAGTTAAGTAAATGACAAAACGACTCACTCTAGACTCCTTTGGCAATATATGAGGATCATTGCACATGGTCTGAAAACGATTCAGATGGCTTAAGATCTGGAAGCATCCCTCTCTAGTATCAACTGTAAAGAGTCCTTTGGGTGACTGAAGTGGGAAGATTAAAGTTGAGGAAGATCAATCAAGATTGAGCTAATATTGATTCCAAATTGGTTCCTGTTTTATCTTCTGCAAAATGGAAGGCACGGAGTGCTTGCACAGCGTTTGCTGCTTAGAGGCTGGTTTGTGGTGTTCAGATTGACAACTTGTTTGTTTTGGTTTGGTTTTTTCTTTTTCCCATGCAGGATTTTTTTTGCTGGTTTCATTTTAATGAGCACAAAGGAAATTCAAGGCTTTTGATTGCTGGATACTCACTTTACCCTGGGGAGCCCTCATTCACATGAAGGAATTCATTATTGCTAAAAGGATTGCTGCTGTAAACACTCAGTCATCATAATGAGGGTTGCACAGCCTCCTCCCCAGCACTTCCTACAGCAGTTTAAATAGCAGTAAATATGTATTTTATGGTAGTTAGTATAATGCAAGGGAGAATGTGATGCTTCATCTTACGAAGTGAGATCAGGTGCCCCCAGTGAGCTTGGCTGTGTACCTTAGGAACTGGTACTGGCTTTTTAGGTGAGACCCAGTTAGTGCTCTGGGTTGCAGCTTAAGTGGATAATAAAATAAAATCAGGCCCAGCCACAACAGCATGTGCACCCAGCTCTCCAGTAAGGCAGAAGATTTCAGTATAGCTGTACATGCCACCTCTTATTGGTAAGGTTCAACTCGAGGGAAAGTCCTGTGACCGCTATTTGAGTACTTCTGTGTTTGTAAAACACGACTGCCTCATTCAAAGAGTGTATTTGGTTGTGGGCAGACTCAAACATGAGGAAGATGCTGATCCAAAACACCTCCTCTATTTCAGGTAGCAAGGAGATAAATGTTATTTTTATTTTATTATTACCCTCCCCTCTTCCCTGCGCCCCATCGCCCTTAACTTGGCGAGTGTCTAATTTTCTCTGTGCTTTCAATTATCGGTACAGAAAAATTATTTCACATAAGAAAACTGGCTTGTCTCTAACCCACAGTTACAAAAAGATGTTACAAGGGCTGGAAAGGAAAGCTCCCAGGAACAGTAATTTCAACAGGCACGGAGATGCCTTGTTGATGACATTGTAAGCAAGAGTGACAAGATCTCTTGCTGAATAGTAGCAGAAAAAGAAGATGAAGAAATAGCAGGGAGTTTATAGAAAGAGTGAATGCAGCCACTTGGTTATACTTCCAACTGGAAAGAATTGGTCTTCTGCTCTTGTTGTCGGATCTGATGATAATGACTGTCACTATTATGCAGTGTCCCATTTTCTTCTAATAACTGCAAAAACATAATGAGATTTATTTTACAGTGTTGATAAATTCTTAAGAAAATGAAAACACAATTAACCTGAGCTCGTTAATCTCTTATACATCTTAATTTAGTATATTCTCCTTTCTCAGAGTGAGCTTGACCCTTGCATAATAGCCAGCGATTGCGAGGCCTGTGATGAAGAGATAGACGGATCCTTTCAGAGAGAGATAAGTGAATCCTGGAGAGCTGGAGGATTTGTAAAAATCAGTTCAGCACTAAACCTTTCACCTAGTCCTCCAAAAAAACCAAATCCTGTTAATGCAAAAAAAAAATTTCTCACAAACAAATGAGAAACACCCCACCCCACCCCCCAAAAAAACCCAACACATATTTAGCTAGATATAAACAGAAGCACAGCCTGTCTTGTGTTTTCATTCACAGCTTCTTTATTCTGCCTTAATGTAAATGACAGTCAGGTCTTTGGCATTCATCTTCTATCCAGTTCATGCTGTGTCTCTTTTTTTTTTTCTTTTTAACCTTGTTTTTAATGTATTTTCTTTACTCTTTTGTGCATTGGTGGAGAAAAATCAGGAATGAATTTGGACCTGGTCTTCCTCTGTATAGATGAGGATTTGTATTATGCAAACTCAGAAAAATCACTTGGAGAAACAGGAGATGTCAGTCAGGAATATAAATAGGAATTTTCTCAAGAAGGTGACTGGACTAAGACTATAATTTTCCAAATAGTGTGCTTGTCCTGAAACAGAATAAGTATGATCAGATCATGAAACATAATAGGCTTTTATAATATCTTTTAAATGGCTTTTTGTTTGGATGTTTTGCGAGGTGTACACTCCTATAAACCTCTCTGAGAAAGGAAATAATAAAAGGTATTAAAATGTATTGCTGCGAGTACTTCCTGCAAGATATGTCCAGACTAAATATTTTTTTCTAAACCCATCCAGTTTAGTAATACTTTAATAATGTTAACCAAAATTAACAGAATAGCAACCTAAAAGTGTATACCCTTTTTAAAAAGTGTTTAAACTTGTACTAGTCCCTGACACAAGTGCATACATGCCTCTGCAGCGTTAGTGCCAAGTACATGAGGAAAATGTGACTCTCCCTCCAGTCTGGCCCAAAGCTTTCCAGCTTCCTCCTTTTGCTACATTAGGTCTGGAATTCAAATGATCTCATGCTTTAAAAACATTTCTGTTGATGCAGTTTGAATGTCTACTGCAATGTCTGTCTAGAGCAAAACGTCAACATTCAAATCATCCTGTGAAATGGAGGATTGCTTAGAGTAAAATGCATGAGATGAGCACCTCAGTTAGACTTCTAGCCTTCTGTGGTGTGGGACCTTCTTACCAGCTTCAACTGGGTTTTTACACTAATGAGGCTTGGAGAAACTGGAGCTGCAAGTGTATAAGCATATATATATATACACACACATACATGTGTATTTCAGATTTCAGTGGGAAGAACTGATAATTTCACAGGAGCTTTCTCCTCTCTTGGGAACTCAGGTTGACTTGCAGATGTGATGTTCTACATCTACTGACTATGAGCTACAGTAACAGGTACATCCTACAAAAAATTTGCTGCAACTCTTGGTCTTTCCAGAAAGCTCTCCCCATTGCTATTTCCTTATTTCCATTTCTCTTATCTGCTCTTCTTCATCTCCATTAATTTTAGGTGCAGACCATAATCCTTGTGCTTCCCTCAGAATGGTTTGATCTTTACACCCCACCTTGCACTGCAGTGGCCCAGACCTTAGAAACACTTGAGATCTTACCTGAAAGCTTCATTATTTCTTTTTAAGACTCAACCCAGACTGAGTATTGCCTTATTCAAGCTCCTTGTGATTCAGGCACTGGACTAGGAGGTGAGAGGGGGGAAAAAAAATCTCTAGGACATAACCACCGATGTGGTCAACATGGTGAAATGCTGTTGCGTGCCTCAATTCATTGGAGGCACATCCATGGGGGGGAACGGCTCTTGGTGGTTGGTTCACCTGGCCCTCTACTGACAACTGTGTTTCTGTTGAAAGGGTAATCCCAGCATCTTCTGTAAAGCACACTGAAATCCTGTTTTATGCTTCGGACGGACGCTGTTATTGACTCAAAGGGACAGTTCTACCTGAGTGACGGGTGGCAGCAGGGGCCCTTGGCGCTGGGTCTCCAAGGCTTGGGCTGCCCATCACTCTACCGTGCATAACGGGCAGAGTGACAGGCCCTTAACGAGAACGGCTGTAGCAGGCAGCAGTCTAATAAAAGTAATCCTATTTACAGCCTGCCTTGAGATGTTGCTGTGAGTTGAAAAGTTCACCTCTGGCAGTTTCCTGGGCTTGTCACCTTTTCTGCCATTTCCCTTGCATATAGCTGAAAGGCGTGGGTTTTTATTAAATGGGAAATAGAAATAATAAAGGGGAAAAAAATACAAACTAAAGCATGTTCTTGAATACGGCAGGAATCCCATCTCTCGGAGTTTTAACGGCAGCACATTTTTGTCTCCCTGTCAGAGAGACAAAGCAGTTCTTATAAACCTAATCTACAATATCACATATCCTTTGTATGTGCCTGATATTATTATCTCTTATCCATGGGCATTCAATCCTAACTTAATTAACTTGGCAAGCAGAAGTATTGTGCTGTGGCACAGTCAGTGTCTGTTACGCTCACAAACCATCCTACCCAGCTGGGTATCAAGACTCTTTAGCTGCCTACACTTACTTTTGATCTGTGTGACTTACAATAAATCCAGTCAGCAACCCCACAGAGCTTGGCTCTATATCACCACTTTGAAGAATGGACAGATTGCTTTTTTTTTTTCCTTTTCTGTAAAATTAGAAGCTGCCTCTGCTCACCAGATGAACCCAAATGAAGCCTTATTTTTCACCATTTGATTGTATTTCTTAAACAGAATCAGAAAATAGGGACTAAGAATAGCTACTGGGATGGCACATTAACATTCGTACAGTAGTGGATTCAGATTTCAATTATGTGGCTGTAAAGAGAGAAGAATCTGGTCTGACATGGTTTGGCACTCTAATGTGAATGAGAGAGACATTGGGATTGATTGACTAGATTTTTAATTACGGAAATGGGCACCCTGAACCTGACCCTTTTTTTGAGGTTTGAATGATTTCCAGGAATCAGCATCTCTTCTCTTCCTTCTGCATCGACGTTTGTTCATCCTTGTCATATTCTGATCTGCCAAATTTTAAACGGAGAGAGAAGTGCTAAAATATGACAAAGATCATACAGCATGTCTAGAAAACTAAACTTTCATAAAAATAACATCTTACTGTAGTCTTCTAGGCTATAGCAAATGAAGAAAAGGCTCTGGTTAGATTATCAAAACTCTTTACTAAGTTACCTTATTTTCGATAAATTTAAAGTCATTTTTTGATATTTTGTAAAATCTTTAATGGAAAAATCTTCCTAATTAAAGAATATTTTCATCACAGAAGTCACTTTAGCAACCAAAATTTGACAATGTTCAGGTAATAAAGTCAGCATTTTCAATTATAATCTCTGTCACCCCATATACGTACAAATTATGGGCAAGACAAACAGTATGCAAAATTTAGATATCATTTGTTTAGAGGAGTGCAGCATTTTTGCTACAAAATCAAGAATAATAAAAAATTGTTAACACTTTTCATTAAAAATGTATTTGTAGCTTATATATATATTTCAAATTAATTATCAAGAGATTAATTTAAATAGCAGCACTGAGAGTCAATGACATTAGGCTCTTTGTGGTCTGTATGTGTCAAACAGTCACTACTTAAATCTGAAAGTCCTATTTCAGGAGAGAGAGGAAAGACTGGAGAAATCTGAACAGCTACCATGTGGGGGAAGGGAGGAATTTATTTCAAAATCTTCTGTAGGACTTTGCTATGGGACAAACTAAAATCAATACTTCTCATTCTCTGGGAGTAATGCTATCTGTGTATCATAGGTTAACTAAAGTTAAAAACCAAGAGCCATTTTTCTGTTTAGTCATTTCTGCAGGAAAAATGTTGCACTTTAAGTAAAAGCGAACGGGTATGTTTAGATACAGAATTACTTTGAGATGTTAAGCTCTGCTTGGTAAATCTACACCTAAATGTTGGAAGCAGAAGAGAAAAGCCAGTCTGCCTTAGAGAGAGGGCTCATTATAAAAATTGCTCTTTAAACTTTTGACACCACAGCAGTTTTACAAGCTAATATTTTTAACTGAACGTAACTTTTATGGGTTCAAATTTGACTAGAGGATGTACATGTAACCTTATATCAAATTAAGATCACTAATTCCTGCAACAAAATAATACGATTGTAAAACTTGAATATCATTTCAAACATTGTAACACCTATCTGATATGAGGCAGGTATTTCTTAAAGCTGTTTCTGGTGTCACTTTGAGCTATAAGGTCTTCTAAATAAAAGATAAGGATGGCCTGGTGAGGGGAGCAATCTCCCATTGTTGAATGACCAAAACAGGGAATATACATGCTAAAAGCAGAAAGAAAAGGTGATTAAAATAGCAGATTCAAAATCAGGCTATTCTAATTAGAAAAGGATTTGAACCAAACTCCAGGCAAAAAGCCATTTGCACATCAGTCTCTTTGGGTACCAAATATCGGGGCAACCCCCGGTATCAACACAGGCTGGGGGATGAAGGGATTGAGAGCAGCCCTGCCGAGAAGGACTTGGGGGTACTGGTGGATGAAAAGCTGGACATGAGCCGGCAATGTGCGCTGGCAGCCCAGAAGGCCAACCCTATCCTGGGCTGCATCCAAAGCAGCGTGGCCAGCAGGTCGAGGGAGGGGATTCTGCCCCTCTGCTCTGCTCTGGTGAGACCCCCCCTGCAGTGCTGCGTCCAGCTCTGGGGCCCTCAGCACAGGACAGACATGGACCTGGAGGAGTGGGTCCAGAGGAGGCCACAAAAATCATCAGGGCGGTGGGATGCCTCTCCTATGAAGAAAGGCTGAGGGGTTATTCAGCCTGGAGAAGAGAAGGCTCCGGGGAGACCTTATTGCAGCCTTTCAGTACTTAAAGGGGGCTTGTAAGAAAGATGGCAGCGAACTTTTTAGCAGGGCCTGTTGTGACGGGACAAGGGGTAATGGTTTTAAACTAAAAGAGGGTCGGTTTAGACTGGATATGAGGAAGACATTTTTTACAATGAGGGTGGTGAAACACTGGCACAGGTTGCCCAGAGAGGTGGTAGATGCCCCATCCCTGGAAACATTCAAGGTCAGGTTGGACGGGGCTCTGAGCAACCTGATCTAGTTGAAGATGTCCTTGCCCATGGCAGGGGGGTTGGACTAGATGACCTTTAAAGGTCCCTTCCAACCCAAACCATTCTATGAATTTATGCCTTGAGAATGCAGTGGACCAAACTTTCCTAATAGCGACAAATTTATGTAAATACATACTTAGCACCTTCTCAGACACAATTATCTCTACTTTGTTACAATGTCTGGCAGCTGAAAGATGAAGATTAGGAAGTATGTTGGGAGTTCACTGGGGTCTCTGCCACTCATGCATTCCACCAAAATTGGGAATAACTGTGATTACCCAGAGGTAATAATGATGATAAAAATGTTTAATGATAATAATGATTAAGCTGGTCCTTTTTTATTTTACTTTTTTTCTTGCAGAAATTGATTATTTCACAGAAACATAAACTAAATACTTTTGTTTCATACAATTTTTAAAACACTGAGGACAGGATCATCTTTGTTGTATTTACCTGAAGGTATCCAGCCTAAGTACTTGTTTAAGCTCCTTTCAGTAGTCAATGCTGACAAATAAATGTTCCCAAACACACTTCATCCCATGCTAATACAGATTTCTGAGGGCCACTATTAACCCCCTGAAGGTGTTGATAGCTCTCATTTGAGGACACATTGAACCTAGATGATGACCTTAGGTCAAATTTAAGGAGTGAATCACTGCATTTCCATTAATTGTGCATTCTGCTGAGTGTCCAGCTCCCTCTTTAAGTTTTTTTTTCCATAAGACCTGTGTTGTATCTGCCAGCTATGTCTCAATCAAAAGATATTTCTAATGATAGTAGATTTCTATCTGTAAGAAAGTGAATCCTGCTCTTACAGTGGGACTCAGATGCAGGTATCTCCATTGTAAACTTCTGAAAGTAGATGCTTGAACCTACAGTTGAAGCCTCCTCCTTCCTTCTTTATACTTCAGGTGAGATGACTCTTACTTAGATGCTAAGATAGGTGAAGAGGGCAATGAGATGTAAGAGATTTCAGTTGGGATCCTTCATGTGTGCTGAATGTTTGAGGATGAGAGCATGACAGAGAGGCTCCCCTAATCAGATGAATGAAGGATTTAGGTTTTTTTTCCCTTAAATCCCTCAACTAGAAGCTGTAGAAAGTTTCCTTTTCAGTTAACTTTTAAAGGTTTAGCTTGTAGCCTGAAGAGGTATGAAGACAGGAACAGTTTTATACCAGTACCTTTCTATTCAGCCCAGCTGAAAACCAATCTCACACTAATTTGCTGTACATTTCTCCATAGATCTGTCTTATACCTGGGACATTACAGCTGTCTCAGCGCACATCTGTGCAGCAGCTGGATTGGGTCATGATAAATCTGGAACTAGAGGTTATTTCCAAACACAATGGCAACTTCATCACACTTTCTGCTCTAAGTTGGCAGTACGCGAACTGCTGGGGATACAAAAGTTGTACAGATGCTTCCCTCTCTTTGGTGCAGGTCCTCTTTGCCCTGTTCTGTCTGTGATAAAGACATGCCCCGAGGGTCTTAGAAATGTTCCTCACACCACAACTCGCCGTACTGCATTCAGCTGAGAAAGCTCAGTGAGCATTGGATTAGGGCCAAGCAGTCACCAGGAAAGCACTTAATTTGACTGTCATTATCTCATAACAGTGGAGATATGGCAAGCCTGACAGCTGATTTCCTACAGGATTCTGCATTTCATTTTTTCTTAGTAAGAAACAAAGGCAAAAATACTGTTTCCTTCCCCTCCCCATAAACTATAGTTGGCATGGTTTTCTTTGGCTTACAGATTTGTCCTTACAGCCATGGATTTCACCTACACAAACTTTAAGTGAAAAGAAGGAATCACAACCCTGCTGCATCTAATACAGTTATGATCTAGTCCCTCCATTGCTGCACTGGAGAAAATTAGTGTCATGGTGATGAAATCCAGCTATATCACAATTTCAAGTGATGCACTAGTAGCCATGGCAACAAGGTATTCCCTTCCAGTAAATGCCTGTAATGATGCTTTTAAGATTGTACATCAAAGCCAAAGCATAGCATTGAATCACCCTGGAGCAAGTACTGACTTCAAAGCAAAAAGGTCAAAACAATAGGTTATTCATAAACAGAGAATAATTCTTTTCCAATTTACAAGTTTTTCTTTAGGATATGCTCTGAGACAAAAGTGGGAGCAATATAGTGGATCTTGCTCTACAGTTGGGTGCTCTGAGGTTGCTGTAGCACCTCCTACTCTCCTGGCTTCTTCCATGGCTTCCGCTACTCTCCGTGGGCCTGGTGCTCATTGCTGTGCCTTTGAGCTCTAGAACAGTCAATGTGATTTAGTCTGAGAAGGGGGTTTACGGAACTTACAGGAATCGGAGGCAGGCAAATAATTTAAATAGATGGTCTAAGTGTTCCAGTCTGGCTAGGTTTTCTACTACTGTGAAATTTTAACACTAAATTAAAAAGCTAGGTGGTGAAAAAGCTGCTGAAGGGAAAAATAGCGCTTAGGAATGGCTTTAAAATAAAAAGCAAACAAAAAGATATTGATGTCTGAGGAATATTAATGTTTTGCAAGGAATATTAAGCTTATTGTTAATGAAACCCCCCAAAAATGAGTTGAACAAAAATTCCTTATTACAGAGGAATTTCTTACATCATTCATTCAGTAGTGAGGCCTACTACCTTTCCTGAAAACTGAAACTCCAAATTTTTCCTTTGTAAAATGATTTATATTAAGTATCATTGCTAGAGTTACTCTGTTTCATCTGAAATACCTTATTTTCACTCCCATACATTTACAATGTAGTATCTTTTATTGTGTAGTGAGTGTAATGACCAGGTCAGGACACTGATGCTTCAGAGGATTTTAATTAACAGTAACTATGGAGAATATAATGAACTCACAACAGGTAATACTTGGCTGAATATCTGAAATGGCTTACTAAGAGGTCAAAGGGTTTTTTGTGATTGAATTCCTTATGTGGCAGATATTGCAAATATAGCGATTGTCCTTTAGCTCTGTGTACCTATTTTTGTGTGTGTATACGTATGTGTGTGTGACAAAACCTGCCACAATTCAGAGTTAGGGACGTATGAGTAACTGCAGGATTTAATAATTATTGTTTTAATCCCTGGAGCATGAATTTTAAGATCTCTTCCAACATTTGGAAACACTATGTCAACTCTTTAGAAACTAAATAAACTTGGAAAACACATAAATGTTTAGTAAAAGAGGCTACTAGACTATTGGGTTACCTGAGTTTCTTGTCAGTTTGCTGTAGGAAGCAATTTTGAACTAGCCATGTCTTGGTAAAGACGATTTTCTTTCTTTGTCTGGATCATATCACTATTAAGACTAATGAAGGGACGATGGCAGTTTTGGTGCATGTGGGGAAGAAGTTAAGAATCACTCACAAAAAAAGAAAGCCAGTAGTAACAATAGACCTGAACATAAAGCTGAAGCTTATGTCTTTAGATGATGAAAGAATTGAAAATTAAGTTAGAATGGTGTATATTTTATCTATGGATGTGAGATGGAACTTTCTAACAGGTACATCTCGTACAATCTCAGAAGGTCTCCAAAGCCAATGTACTCAGAAGAAGTGATATTCTTTTCTTATTCAGCTCCACTCTCTAACCTCTCCTTGCCGTAGCCCATCTACTGCATCACACAGATGCTGAAAGCTTAGTTTAGAGTGAGAGTTGCGTTCACTGCTGACTAATTCTGTCAGGTTTTTGTGGAGTTTTTCTTGCATGTGTGTGTTTTTCTTAACTAGACGAGATGAGAAGACAATTGATTTTTCCAAAGGTTAATACTTCTCACTGCTAAATCACTAAACCTATTTAAACAAAAATAAAAATAGTATACCATTTGAACTATTTAACCAATCTTTTTCAAGACGGCAAATTGTATATTGAGAATACAGACATTCGTCTCTGTAAAAGCTTTCACTCAAAGCAAACCATGTGCTATTCAGTATTACTCAAAATTGTGGTTGTTTTGCCCATATGAAGGTTGATAACTACAGTTCAATAATTGTATACTTATACTGCTGCTTGTCTGCTTCTCATTTGAGAAACACAGCTTAATTAGAATTCCAAGTGTAATCCGTTTGTTTCATGGAAAAAGCTGCCAAGCGCAAGATCTGACATTCAAAACAAAATCAATACTTTTGTAGAACATTTAAACATCTTGGGTAATATCACAGGACCGAAGTAATTTGCGTCATGTAGTAAAGCTCTAATTAAAGATGCGACAGGAGTAAGAATTGTATTTCTTCATTATTCAGTCTGCACTTTACTGTTCGGTTCATACTAGGCTATTGATTAAACGTTCATGTTTATTATAGCTCCCCCCCTCCAATCATGAGTGTGAGAAATGAGCGTTAGGGTAGATGAAACATATTCATTCCTTGTAAGGTATAAGAGACACTCAAGGTCAGATGCAGATAAGGAGACGCAAGGAAACGGAAAGGTTTTGTTTAGTTAGTGGTGAGCTATAGATTAATCTTTTTTCTTTTTTTTTTTTTTTTTTTCTTTTCTCCAAGAAAGATCCCTGAATTTCTATAAAGGGAGTCAGGTATCAGTATAGTTCTTATCTGTTTAAAAAGTGTTAGATTTGTTGAGCTCATAATAACTGGATCTAAAAGTTTCTCTAGCCTCCAAACTGAATTCTTAAGGCCAAAGTGTGAAAGCTCATTTAAATGCCAAGATACCTCAGTCTAGGTATAAACCTATTTCGCCCAGAGGAGCATGTATGAATTAAAATATAATTCAATATTGACTTAAAAGGGTGGCAGAATCTTACAAAAAAGTTATCTTGTCCACCTTTCTGCCTTAACAAGGATGGTTGCCAAACTTCTTAAAGACTTCCAGTGCAGGAATCCTATTCTGTAACCTCTGCGGAGCTCCAGTGATTCATTTGTTGTTAAAAAGACTTTCCTCATGCTGCTTCTCTGCTGTTTAAACCTTATTTCTCAGCTCTTCTACCTTGAACATAGAGCACATGTTGTTCCCTGTCTCACTACTGCATTTTTTTTTTAATGTGTTTGAAGGCAATTATCCTGTTCTTACCAAACACTTGCTGGAATCTGGCTCTCAGTCCTGGGTTCATAGCCTTTGGGAATCTAATTGAGATCTGTATGTTAGAAGTCTAGTTGCCAAGTGGAGGTGGGTAAACCCATCCACAAAAGTTTTGAAACTTAAGTGGAATGAATCAGGCTAAGCTGGATGAAGCTAGGCTTAAGTATTTTGGCTTTAAAGCCCTTATTCCATGTGGCAATAAAATTCTGAAGAGATAGAGGTAGGAATAATAGAGAAAGTACAGTTACATAGGTCATCTTCTGGAGCTGAAAGTCAAGAAATAAACAAGTAAGCCCTAGGGCATCTTAAATAATTTTGAAGAGGTCGGGTATCAACCTTAGAGCTAAGCCCATTTGTTTCAAAAGGAACTGAATGGCTGTTTCAGAGGGAAGAACTGAAGAAAAGCATAAACACACTGTCAGCAATAGAAAAGAGAAAAAACAGAGCTTCTTTCACAGGATTTAGAGGCTGAAGTCTTACCACCCCTGGCTAACATGAAAGAATACCCAGAGAAAAAACTGCAGTAGGGTTGGTCCCCTGGTTACTGTTTTCTAAAACACCTGTCTACACCCGTAACTGAAAATATAAGCCACGTCTGAAGTGTAAATGTTAAGGACTTAATTCAGCAGGCCTCACCTAGATGTTCTACTACCTGAGATAGCCCAGGCAGTGCTATCTGGTCTCTAGCTGTTGCTCCAGATGTGCACAATCTCCCTGAGGTCCTGTGTGAGATCTGCCAGTACCATCTGGATGTTTTGGATACCCGAGGGTATCTCAAATGGTCCTAGGTCCCCTAAGTATGGGCAACCAAAAAAAAAAAATCTTAAGTCAGTGGTAAAACTCTGCATGTTTTAATAGATGGCCAGACAAGAGTCAAAAACCATATGAAGACATCAAGGTCCAATTCCAAAAGCAGTATAGCTGCATCAGCATAACATTGCAACAAGGATAATTGGCTTTAGCTTGCAGCAAAGAAAATCTACTTCAGAATAACTTGTCAGTGTTACCTCTGGCATTTCTGCACTGGTGGTGGGGACACAGCCAGTAGGGCTGACTATGTTGAGGAAGGCTTGATAGCAGTATGTAGAAACATATTTTGAATAAGAACAAGAAATGTTCTGGGGCACATGTATTTATGTACATCTTAAGACATGAAATCTTGCAGAGATGAATCTGTCTCAGTTCTAAAATCCTAGTCATTTAAAATTCAGAAAAATTTCTAAAAAAAAAAAAAAAAATTGACCTTGAAGAGCCTAATTTTCTGGAATTCCATTATGTTTCCTGATGGGTTTCAACAAACAAAGCTCATGGACATTAATGCAATGGCTACGTGCATATCTGTTATTACACAGGTTCAGTGGGGAGAAATCTTCATGCTAAGCTGTTTCTACAGGACCTTGTACAGCAATGTTCTACTTCAACACCATTTTTTCTAATTGGATTGCAATAAAAATGATGAATTCCAGTATTTATACAGTTTCCATGCTATCACTGGTCTTGTTTTCTTTTACTTTCATTTGAAATGTGAGGGTGATAAGGCATAGAGATGAAACTTTCTTTATTATCTTTAAAGAAAGTATCCTTAATAGCAGTGTATTTAAGGAAAGTGCAGTATTTAAGGAAGGTGTTCTATCAAAAGAGGCATCTCAGAAAAAGACAAATTTGCTTATAACTGGGCAAATGGTGATAAAAGCTGCTATTTTTTCAAAGGAAGTGAGGATAAAAAGTGAAATAACACTAAGACTTTCTTGCTAACAGAGGTAATATTTAATAATAAAATCGGAGAATATGGAGCTTTGGGAGTTTGATTTTTAGGGTTCTTTTTGTAAAAGATGAAATTATATAAGAACGCATATTATGGAACAGCTTTCTGGAATGTATTTGCTGATAATGGAAAGAAGGCTGGCCTATTCACTGAGGTTATACACTGAACAGTTCTGCGCTGTATTAAAAATTACTGAGTCTTTCAAAAGTAAGCTAATGCACTGCATGTAGCCATTGAGGTTCTGTTAACCATTAAACTAAATAGAATACTATTTCATGCATGATTTCGTTCACTTAGATGAATAATGCAGCAGTGGGTCTGAAGACGTAATGGGCGAGAGTGGAAGTTTAAATAAATAAGTATTTCCTTTTCTTGGGAGGCATTTCCCTGTGATTTCGAATGCCTTATTATGAGATCTTTATGGATACCCCACTAATGTGTACCAAAAACATCAACAGATGATTCTGTCCTCTATGCTGATAACACAGCTGTTTGTATCCCTGCTGGGAAGAAAGGAACAGATTTTAGTTGGCTACTGATGAACCTGAGCTCGTTCTTACAGTTAATTCTTTGTTTCCCTGAAAACACTAGATTGGGGCATCCAGTCAGGCTAACAAACCCCTGCTACAATTAGCAAACTTAAAATGTGGTTTACCTGAAGTTAGCTGTCATCTTTCCATTTTACTGATACCTCTTTCTGGATACTGAAGTGTGGGATTCATTGCATGCAAATCTAATGGGGCTGCTTTGCTACTTCAGTAAGGGGAAAATTAGTGCTGCGCTGAAACACTGTGTAGATCTAGATGATGCCTACTAGTTCTAGTCTGAATTACTATCCAGTTTATGCTGCTCACGTAGATTATGATGTTTCTCTGTTTATACAACTCGTTCTCCTAATTGCTCCCTTTTTCTGCCACTGAGCTTGCAAGCATAGCTGTTCTGCTCAGTGGTTATGGAATAATACATAACTAAACTATCATGAAGAAGCTCCTAAATTTCATTCAGGTTTCTTGCTTATTTTTTCCTCCAATCAGTATTCTTTATAACTTTCCTCTGTTCTACAAAAACAGACCAGACCTTTTGAATCACTGAGTACGTGTATTACTTGTGAATATTGGTTTCTGTTTGTTCGTATTAGGAGTAATTCAAACACGTTTAATTTTTTCCTGACAATCATCAACTTCCATACATGCTTAATTTCTCCTTAGTCACCACAGTAATCTCCTCTGTAGTTATCTCATGAGGGGAGGGAAGCACATTTCTGAAGATGTTTTGCATTTTGAGTTCTGCCAGAGCTATTCCATCAAGTGCAGTTTGTAAAGATAGAACATATTTAAATTTAAAGTAGCTTGGGGAAAGGTAACATAGGAGATAGGCTAGCACTTAACTCACCAGGTCAACTGCCAGAAATTCCCCTGGCTGATGAATTGTGGGGTTTAGTGTCAAATGAGCTATGCTATGTCCCTTTTTCTGGTATCAGTACCTAAGTTAATGGTTTATAGTAAGGTTAGATACATCCATGTGAATGGCACAGGCAATTTCTGGAATTTCAGTCAACGGAGCCTAGGGATTTTAGTGAAAGTTATGTCACGCTAATTCCTTCTTTAGTGTCAGGCAAGGAGCAAGTCAAATCCACATGTAGCAATTGCTCTAAATACACCCAGGAAATCATTCCTGCGTTGAACAGTCTGGCTGCAATTTTAAAAGCACAAATAATTTTCTGGAGTTACATTCAAATAAGGCATATTGATGTTCAGTAGCAGTAAAAAAGGCTTAGCATGATCACTTATAGAATTTTATGAGACTGACTTTGTATTAAATGCTTTTAAATCATCTCAGAAAAGGAATGTTGAAGTATACTATAAAGAATCCTTAACAAGAAAGCTTTAATGTATTATACATATGATGGTATTAGTGGTAAGCCCCAGTGTCTTTCCTTGCAAATTTACAATATCCCAGAGAAGTCTTCAACAGACTATGCCACCTAAAAGTTTCTTGAGCTATATCAAAATTTTTGGAAACATCATAGTTAACACAAACACCTCTCCCCACTGACTCTCAGACTCTTTTTTTTACCATTTTTACAACTGTACTCTTTATTAGAACCCTATGTATTTTGCAGCAATAAAAATTTATTCATAAAGGTTCATATCAATCCCTTCTTAACCCTTTAAGGACTCTTCTAGCGATAAATTTCTGCCCAGCTAATCCTGGTACACTCCCCTAGATGTTGGAACTGAAACAGCCTATAAAGAAACTTGGAGTCCAATGCTTCTCTGGTGTGGTGGTACAAAACTGTGTTGCTGAGATTTGTCAGCGCCTTTGATCTTTGTCTTTGTTTTTAATTTGTGGATGTACTTATCATATTTACAGCAGAAAGCTTTCTATTCCCTTTAAAAACCTTGGTACAGCATCACTTTATCTTTGTGTACAGTGCAGAATTTATAGCTTACTGAGATTGGCAAAGGTTTTCTGCTCTCATTTCCTTTTGTACTTGAGGTATTAACAAATCATTTAAGCAAAATTCCCATACAGCATTCATGCACTTTACAAAGCAGTAGGACAATATAACAGAGCAATACTATTAAAGGTAGCCCTACAAATTAGAAGAAAATGTGATCAGTTGGCCTTGAGAGTCCATTTAAATGAGGATGATGAGACAGTCTTTATTTCTTTAGAGAGGCTAATCTACAAATGACTGCAAAAAGAGAGAAACTATTCAATGCGTGGTTTCTGGGGAGTTGCCAGAATACGTAAGAGCTGACAGTAGAAGATCACTATGTGATGGCTGATAGGGAATGAGCAAGACAGTAAGACAAGAAGAAGATGGATTTTAAAGTCTGTTGAACAGTAACATGTAGAGTTGTGCTGGCCCTGCAGCACTGACTATCCTGCACCGCTTACAGTTCTGTGTAAGAGTTGGGTAAGAATGGGAGATACTTAGTTCCTCTAAGTCCATTAAGCAATCTGCTCTGGAAAAGGAGGAAGACCAGACTGGCAGGATGTTTAAGGATCATCGATAAAACCTAATCCCTGGCTACAAAGAAGTACCATTTCTAAAAGGCACTAACCCTTTATAGGGAAAGGAAAGTTTTCTAGATATCAGTGGGAGCAGAAGATTAGAGGCTGGATTCTGAGCAGGTACAAATCCCTCTAAAACTCCCTCTGGGCATGTTTGCTGAAAAATAAATTAATTAAAAAAATATCATCAAACTGATACAATTGCTTTTAATGCTGATCAATGATTTCTTCACTCAGAAGCCTAAGTAGATGCAGGTACAAAATATTAAACTGTACTTTCTACTGCACTTGTACAAAGATTACTTAATGCACAGCAGGAGTATTTATTCTCTGCTAAATCAGTTTCATTCACTGGCTATATTTCTGATACTGTGCCTCCTTCCTTTTTTTGCATACTGAGTTGTCTGTAGTAATCTTTCACCCTTGATCTTGTGAACTTCTGGGCAGAGAACATCTTGCTCTTTTGAGCTGTACAGCGCCTGTCACCAGAAGGCCCAGGACAACTGCTATGTTGTTTGCTTTGCATTGTATGCAAACTTGAACCGGTTACCCTCAGTCTTGTTTAGGGAAAAGGAAAACGCCTTATGTATAAATCCAGGAATTTATTGTTGGTGTAACTGAAATCTTAACAGTCTAATCCAAATTATTATTAGTCCAGATGTAACTATAACAGAAGCGAATAATACTACAGAAAGAGTCTCAGTATGAACAAAACTGCCTTTTGCATCTATCTAGTTAAAAACTATGATTGTACTATACAAGTACAAAGTAAGATAAATTAGCCAGTGACCTGTTAGAAAACACTCTGTTTCAGCTAAAGTAGCTAAGATAAAGGCCCAGGCAAGTGAACACAAATTCAGACAGTACAAGCCTGACAAGCCTTGCTCCTGAGGCCCTGCAAACTCAGCACAAAGCCTCTTAGTAGCAATAGCAATACTGTATTTACTGAGCTGCAGCACTACAAACTGGTATTCATAGTAACTCCATGAACTATTTTATTAGGTCTAGCTTTCAGGAGGACAGCATCAAAAATCTACAGTTTTAAAATTTGTATGACTTCTGAAACGGACATGAGAAATCCTGGGAAAACCCCATCTGTCATCTGTCAGAAGGAAGAAAGGAAAAACTGGAAGCACAGAGCCCAGTAAATCTGACCTGATCAAGGACATTCCCCAGTTCTGTCCCATGGTCAGTTCTTCCTCAGGCAGAATATTTTCTTCTCTCTGGACAGCTGTTCCTTTGCACGTGATTGCCTGCAGCGTTTTCCTCCAGGCTTTTGCCCAGAGGTTCCTTGTCTTGGGCAACTTTGTTCATGTAGCTGTTGCCTGAGGGACAGTATGAGGATAAATTTATTAAGACTTGTAAGGCATTCAGATGATGTTATAAGAAAGGTCAGATAAAAGTCTTTCCAAAAAAATGGAAGCAGGATACATCAGGGCTACGGAATCAGCTTTCTAGAATATATTTGTGAGAGGTAGAGCTTGTGTTTCCCTGGATTACTCACCATTAAAATATACCACTTTATAATCAGTTCTGTAGACTGTCAATTGAGTAGTTAAATGCTTTGGGGACAGTATCGTAACTAATCAGTGAATCATTTATTTACAAATAGTTTTCTCCTCTTGAGCAGCTGCAATGTTGATTGATCTGAGGCTCTCCATCAGATAGTGAGACAAACCTAAATTCATTATGTGCTGCTCCAAAGCCTGTTGAAGGCAATGAATCTCTTAATTGACTTCCTTGGGCTTTGGAATAGCCTCTATTCCTGTAATCTCTAGAAGCTGTCCAGAGACACTGTTTCTAACTTTTTGCCTCTATTACTCATCAACAAGAAAGAGGAGAATCACTGAGAAACTTTTCATTTTCTCATTGTACGCCAACCCAACTGAGACATAATATTGTCTGGGGAATACTAGAGACATAAGTGGAGATGGAAACATGTACATCTCAAGGGGCAATGGAAGAACAAGTCCAGTGTAAATTATCAAGGATGAAACAGCAAATAACTTATTTTTGTGAAAACATGTACAGCCCTAAACTGTTAAACAGGTAGTTACCACATGTGACACAGAGGACATCACACAATGGAAAGATTGACTTTTACATCATTTATCTTTTTCTGATCTAATAATCACACAAAGATCCTTTCTGTCTCTGTCCTCTAATTTCTTTGCTTTGAGCCATATTTTATCCTTATCTTGTAATTTTATTATTATTTTATTTCTTTTTTTTTTTTAGGCATGAAGGATTTTTCCTACTTTTCTGAATTTTTGTAGATATTTCTATTAATGAAACGGGGACTTTCAAGAGGAGGTGACTACATGATATTAAACAAGTTGAACAATGAAAGGTATTTGCGGAATGTCACAGCAAGATGAGGACATGTTAGGTAGGAAAATAACAAAATTTGATCCTGGAACACATGCAGGTTATAAAAGCTTATAGCCCTTTGGAAATCAAGTAGATGGACTCATGCCGTCGTGCACAATAAATGTATTAGGGCCATGATGGAAAATTTTATTTTCTCAAAGAAAGAAGCTCTGTGAGCATTGGCCTAGATGTATGGATAATCTTTAACCTCATAGACCTTGAAAGCACATTTTGCAACCTAATTTCCCTTCTGCATTGTATGCGTAAGATGTTTTGAGAGGTTATTCAGTGCTGGTCACTGTCTTATTCTTTGAAATTAAACCTTATGTTTTCAATATTACATGTCATTACTGGATGGGACAGACCTTCTCAGGCCTTATATAGCTGATGGTTGAAGCCTAAAATTTTTCCAGACATGGAAGAAATTAATCCCGTGAGCTACCTTATAACTTCCCAGTGATTCTGCTCATAGACCTCAATTGCTACAAATGAGAAGGAAGGATTTTTCACTCAGTTTGGTGGAATGAAATATGTGCCTGCAGAGGTGAAAAATTGCTGGCTCGGTCTTGGCAGACATTAATAATGAGGAAGAAGATATCTAAAACATTAGGTGCTTATCAGTCTCAGAACTGTAAGATCCAGCTATATTAACTCCTTCTGGTGACCACTGCTGATTATGCTATTACCTCATTCCAGTAGCACCACAGTGACTGCTCCCATCTGACGTTTTCTGATATGCAGCTGGGTGAACTGTTTACTTAAAAGAAGTTTATTAATCATAAGCTATTCAGAGCAGTTTCAATTTTGCTTTTAGTTGATCATGTCTAATCCTTACTAAACTTAATAAAAGATGGACTTCTTAACAGGAAAAAAAAAAGGTTTAAAAATTGCCACCTCAATAAAGAAATATCAGTACAATTAGGATAACTTCTGAATCTTCTGTGGTATTTGAAGTGTTCTAAAGTTAAAAGTGCTAAAACAGTGTGAGGAAGAAGATAGTGCAGGAAGAGGGCTCTGAACTACTGTAATATATTATTAGATCTTAAGTGGGGATGACTGAGGAGAGAGAAAGCATCAATCAAAACCCTTATATTTTGAGGTTAGACGGATCAACTAAAATGAAATCCAGTGATATTTCAAATCAAGAGGCTATGGGTTACGAGCTCTTGGCAAAGTATTTTTTCTTAATAACTGACTATGTGGGAGGTCCTAGAGAAGTAAAGGCCCCACCCCCACCTTTTTTTTTTGGACCAGGGATTCAATTGTGTAGGCTAGACAGACCTTAGCTTGTATGAGAAATGCTCACTTTTATGTTGCACCAACTGATTTATTCATAATCATTTGTTCATATCTTAATATTCTGGTATGCATTGATAGATGTGCAAGATCTGAAGGAACACATTTTTTTTTCCTGGGCAGTTATACACTGAAACAAGCAAGATCCTTCCTGGTATTTCATCATTTTTTTGCATATATATCCAAAACTTCTTATCTCAAAGCTAGGTATAAGCTTAACTGAAATACTGTTGCTATGTGGATCCAAACAAAGCACTGGCAAAGGTTTTGTATTTAGCAGTCAGTAATTATGAAATGATTGTGTATTTGGTGCTGCTGTTGGTTACTACACGTTGTTATTTAAATTCAGTTAATCTTAGAAGTTGTAACTTTAAAGATCTTATTAACTTTGGAGAAAACATCTCTATTTGGCACCTGAAGGAAAATATCTCCAAAATTGAAGGTTCTCACCTTCCATACACATTGCTTACTTCATGTATTTTTAAATCAATTTGTCAAAAGGTTTGAGCAAACAGTTTAATACGCGATCTCCTATTTAAGTAAGAAAAAAGGCTGATCACGAGTTGTTGATTTTGAATTCACTTTATCTGAGGCTGTCCAGGTTTTAAATTCAGCTGATACTTAAATATACTTGAAACTTGATCGAAACATGTGCCTGAGAAGGTAGGGTTGAGTATGCATTGTAGCTTTGTATGATCTGAAGTACCTTTTGGTCCATCTCCCTCCATTGTCTGAGAGAGGAAGAAAATAGCAGCCATAATCCCAGATTAAGCATTTCAAGCATGTATTTTAAATTATTAGAA
>NW_009228727.1:41572-103194 GCF_000690835.1 Fulmarus glacialis
GGGGGGGGGAATGTTTTGAGAGATGTGCTTGGCTACAAGGCAGAGCAATTTGTTAAGAATTCTTTCTTGTTAGGAGGCAGGAGATTGGGTATATATACTTATATACAAAGTACCAAAGCAATCTTCATCACTAAGATCACTCTGTTATGATAAATGGACCTGATACATGGATGGAAATCCAGATACCTGGTTAGCTCTAACAGGTAGGAGACCTTACATATCAGCTGAATTAACTTCCATGTCTTCATAGAAGGTCTTTTCAGAGTTACCATTTTTATTCCAGTCAGGGATTCATTTAACTTTAATTTTAGCCATATGAAGAAGGTTTAGCTAAATATCTAGTTTTCCACTATAGTTAGTGGAAAGACAGAGAGGCATTTCTAGCATACAGTTCATCTAGCTTGAGATGATTTGTCCACTTGTGTTACCTATCTTTAGAAAACCTATTCCATGGTTTATTTACGTGACAAAGCTAGACTGATTCTCTAAGATTTAGAAAGCCAAATAAATTCCCCTTAAGTTAACACGACCACTTATCAAGACATGTTAAAAGTGGCTTTTTTAAATAATGCAGGTAAAAGAGTTGTGGTATGGAGCTACTTGTGATATTAAGAAACTGAATTTAAAAAGTCCATTGCATTTTCACGTAAACCCACATTGTCTCAGAACTTCCTTATGAAAACCCATTTATCTGTCTCCTGTTATTTTCTCCTATTTGTTACACTTCAGATTGTCAAGACAAGATTGCCATTTGTCTTTTGTTTATAAAGTAGCTACCGTAATTCACTCATGATTTAAAACTTCCCATGGTGTCATCATCAAAATAACGATACCTTTAGAAATCATAATCTCTGAATTTTTTTCTGGTATTTGTTTCCCTTTCCTTTTTTCTTGCAACTAAAGATAAATCTATGCTTTTACGCATGAAAATTTATTCATATCTGATGCCTTTTCAGTCTGTTACATAGCCTGTACTCCTTTTTTTTTTTTTCTGATGAGAATGACAAAAGCTGTGAATAGAAAGTTGTAAAGGAACTGGTGTGATAGAAGGGAAACATTTCTGAAGTCCAGGTGGGGAGGAAGTATTAGTGATAAACTGCCAGTTTCACGCTTTCTCTGGCAACCTACGTTACCTTTTCCCCCTAATACAACACCATTGAGTAGGTCTCTGACACAATGACTTACATTATCCGCTGATGGAATAAGCAGCTATTATTGGCCCATGTTGCTGCATTTGACAAGGGGCAGCTATAATTTTACTCTGTGTGTGGGTTTCACCTGCAGCCTTTCTGAAAGCCCTCATCTGTATGCAGCGAGGCTGAGAGCCAGGCAAGCACACGTTCTGCCCCTGTCCACGGCATGTCACGGTGGCAGCACCTAGGAAATACATTAATATTTATGGGAAGGGAACAAAGAAATCAAAGCCTCTGTCTGCTTCTCTCTCAATTTATTCCTCTTTTTATAAATTTAATTTTGGAACAACTTTTGGAGGGATAGACCCTGCGCCAGCTACAGTGAGATGAGAATGCACATGTGTGGTATTTAATTGTAATTGAGAAACTTCATGCTGATTTTTCTTCAGTGAGTTTGTGATTCCCTCCACCTTCTTAAAATTTAACACTTTTTACTTTCTTTTCCAATGAAAAGGCATTTAATAAGCACTTCCTCCTCATTAAGCACCTCTGTCTGTTCCTTGTTTGGGAGATATAAGCATGCCTTCTTTTTCCTAAAGTCCAGAGGTCAGCTGGGCAGAACTACAACATCAGAGTCCATATGTATGCAATGCTACCTTCACACATGAAACCACCCCAGAGGTTCACAGTAACTCGTATTTCCCCTTCCTGCACCAAGAAGTACAGAATGACCAAGAGGTGTGTGTATTTGTTAGTGCTCTGGCTCTTCCTCCAGCACCCTGTTCACTTCTGTGCTCTCTGCAGGAGAGGCTGGAGGAGAAATGCCTCCTGGGGGGAGATGGAATTAATACAGTTCCCAGTATGGGATGTCTGAAGCATCATCTAACAACTAAACTCTGCAGTGCTGTAGCTTTTCCCATCTGAGCACTTTCAAGTACTATTTTTTTTTTTTTGTAAACTGATCTGTTACACAGTTAAGGCTTTGACCTCCTTGTGCTCTCTGGGATCTGAGTGGCTAATGAATCACCAAAACTCCTGAAGGTGAGCAAACAGTCTCCTGTAGAGAGCTGCACTGCCATAACAGGGAAAGTGACGTTTCCTTCAAGGAATGACTTGCCTTCCCAGTAAATGGATTGAGATTTTAGAAATGGGGTTCAAGTCCTCTGCCACATCTGTGTGCCACTGAATCCCTTTCTGCCCTATGCCTGGTCAAGGGTAAATTCTGCAAAGCAGGGACTGTCTCTTGCCATGTTACAGCTGTAGTGTGTGGAAGTAAAAGACTTTCAATAAAGGCTTCTAGTGAAATAATGAAGAATAATTTGTTAGAAATTGGGAGAGGTGTGGCCTAACTATAATCAAAGTGGGGCAGGCAGGCATTGAAACATCTCTTCCCATAAATGTGGCCATTTCCTCACAGTCGGTCTTATAAAGAGGCACGATGCTCACACTGCATCTTGTGGTGGCAGCTCCTATATCCTTTGGTAGTTGCTTCTGGGAAGGGACTGGACACAGCAGGATGTGCTGCTTGTACGCTACAGGTTGCCATATAGACTGGCAACTTTCCTATGGCTGGAAGTATTGGAAGAGAAGCTGGAGGAGAGCTGTGGTAGGACAGCAGAAACTGGGGCCAAGGAAGGGAGTACGACCCATTGCCAAGACCCCGCGTCTGTACCTGGAGATTAAAATCTATTTCAATAGTCTCTTGGTCAGGTATCTTTCAAAGCTGCGCCAGGGGAGGTTTAGACTGGAAGCATTTCTTCACCGAGATGGTTGTCAAATGCTGAAATAGGCTTCCTAGAGAGGTGGTCGGTGCCCCAAACCTGTCAGTGTTTAAGAGGCATTTGGACAATTCCCTTAACATGCTTTAACTTTTGGTCAGTCCTGGAAGTGGTCAGGCAGTTGGACTAGGTAATCATTGTAGGTCCCTTCCAGCTGAAAAGATTCTATTCTATTCTTACTTCCCTCTTTACTGGAGTTGAAGCATTCAGTTATTCCCAAGGACTTGTAAAAGGCCTAATTTTCTGCTTTCTGTAGGAAAAGTCTCATCTTTCAGCCCAGACACTTCCAGGTGCTCTCTCAAGTTGCAAGTCGCTTCCAAGTCAGACTGCCTGTGCTAGTCAAAGGATTATTGAAGAAGGGGCTTGCGTGATTCATAAATGAAGAGTTCAGTCCTTGACTGTCTGTTGTCAGGACTGCTGTGACAACAAAAAGCTCAGCAACGTTACGGTCCTAGAGTTGCTAGCCTCGTCTCCCCTGAACTGCTTGACTTCATCTGAGAAACCTCACTTTTAATGTCTGCATGCACATTACTCCTTCAGCTCCATTCACTAGCTTTTGGGTTTCAGCCTGACTTCCATTTGTGCTATATAGTTTACCGTTTCAGCTGTACAAATTCTTCTTGAAAGCTTATCAGTCTAGTTACAAAATCTATGGCACTTCAGCTTCATGATAAAAGGACAGAAAAAATATGAACGCAATTCTCCACCCCTTGTACGTATAACAGGCCTGAATGATTAATAGTTCACAATGACACAGTGGGAATTTTTTGATATCTTGTTTTAGCATTTTCTAATGGTTTTCCAGTGATGCTTTGGAGAATAAAAGGAAAGGCAAAGCAGCTGAGCTTTTTCCACACTGGGAGATATTGATAAGGATCACAAAGTCTTTTCAGATGCTAAGAACCAGCTTTGCTTTGCTAAAATATCTGGTTTATCATTTAACAGTCTTTTGACCCTAATGTCCCCTCATGTGTCCTCTTTATGTGTTCAGTTAAATGTGAAACCTGTTGGCCAACAGCTCTGTAGGGCTGGATTTTACCTGTCCCAACAACTCTGCTGAAAGCCGAGGAAGAGTGAGCTGACTCAGAGGTTGTTTCCATGAAACGCCTCAAAGATTTGGAGCAAAAATCTGCATGTAGACATACATTTTAACCATGGATAACACCCAGTGATATGAACCCTGCTTCTAATTTGCTACTATCACATGAATAAGTAATTCAATAATGATGCTGTCAGCAGCAATTTGAGCTTAAATGGTTCCTGGGATATAAACTTGGTTCATCTCCTTTTTGGGGACGCTAGCTCAATACTGTAATGTTGTCAGTTTTACTTCCTAAAGATCAGTCTTAGAGAATCATAGAATCATTAAGGTTGGAAAAGACCTCTGGGATCATAGAGTCCAACCGTCAACCCAACACCACCATGCCCACTAAACCATGTCCCTAAGCGCGTCATCCACACGTCTTTCTGAGATTAGTCTATGTCTGTTGTTTTGGAAGGATAAGAAAATAAGAAATCAGTGCCACGGCTTCCATGGCGATTTAATTCTTTGTTACTTACATGTCAACATAATGTTCTTTTTTCAAAACAAAATATTACAAATACAGCAAATTGTCACTATGGCTCCGCACACTTATTTGGTAGCCCTGGGCAATAGTCATTTAACTTGTTTACCACATGAAATTGCTTTGCTTTCTCTACTTTTATCCTGATTTAAGGCAGTAAACATCCTAAAATTTAATATTGGAGTAAGCTTATTTTAATTTGCAAAGCCAGGAACTGGAAGAAGGGGCTTAAAAAAAATTAAAAGCCAGTTAATTGCATTGCTGACTTTTTTACTGTAGCGATAAACTGTAAGCCCTCATGAAAGTCACATTTACGCCAGCTATGTAGTAAAACAGCAATATCATATTTGCCAGATTAGTCATTCATTTTCTTCCATGTAGAGCAGAGTTTGAATTTAGCCTGGCCAAAGTCAGCAAAATAAGAATGATTAGATAGTGATAACTAATAAAAATATTGATAAAATAAGTTTGATGACCCCAGTTAAATGTTGAATGAACTGGAATCCACATCAGAAAACCATTGCATGTTTGACACATTTTATAGCATGTGCTCCAAAGAGAGACTTAAGATTAATTGAGCACGGAAAGTGAACAAGCTTCTCAATACACTGTCCTCTAGTTAAAAGTTGACGTGCTCTGGTGAAAGCCAAAGACAGCATCTACTGCATTGAAGTGTATCTTATGCTAGAAGGAAATGGTGATTTAAAGTTTAGAAATAGATTAATAATGATAATTATTAACAATTATTAATAATATAACCCAGTATTAATGTCTGGTAGTTGGGGAAAAAATACCTGACAGCTGTTCACCTGCAAGTGATGATTTTATTTCTATATGTGCTTGCCACTCCAGAGCCAATGAAGGTGCCGAGTGCCTAACTTTGGTTCCTATAAGAATGGAAGATAGAGATAAAAGCAAGGAGATAAATCATAGAATCTGTTATCATCCATCTCAACAAAATACCAAAGGAAATAATACATGCCTATCTCTCTCTTTTTTTTTTTTTTTTAACTTTAGGATCAGGAAATCACTGTGATTATTTAAGAAACAGATTGTCTAGTGTTCAGAAAGAATTTGTCAAGTGGTTGGTGAAAAAAACTGTAGTAACAAAAAAAAATCCATTTCTTGGAAGGGCTTGAAGATCTTCACTTCTCTTTCTTTTTATACAATTCAGGGTAGAGATTAGTTTAGTCCCAAACACTGTTACATTATTTTTTATGACTGTTGTTGCATTCAAGTGTCGGTTGATTATATGCATTGAGCTATTACTGGCTTATTGCAAGTATAAGGAAAAAAAAAGATATAACAGCAACAATAGCAATTTTAATTTAGTTTATTCACAGATTTTCTGTCCAAGTCCATTGGCATGTGAATACGCTATTGACCATACGGCACTACACTTCATCAGGGTTGTTCTGCTGTTCAGAGGGACCTCAACAGGCTGGAGAATTGGATCCATGGGAACCTCATAAAGTCCAACAAAAGGAAGTACCAAGTCCTGCATTTGGGGAGGAATAACTCAAGGCACCAGCACAAGCTGGGGGCAAAGTGGCTGGAAAACAGCATGGCAGAGAAGGCCCTGGTGGTCCTGGTGGACAACATGGTCACCATGAGCCAGCAAACAGCCTCGCTGGGCTGCATTAGGCACAGCGTTGGCAGCAGTGAGGGAAGTGATCCTTCCTCTCTGCTCAGCACTGGTGAGGCACCCCTGGGGAGCTGTGGTGAGTACTGGGTTCCCCCAGTACTGGAGAAATGGACACATTGGACCAAATCCAGTGAAAGGCCACAAAGATGATGAAGGGACTGGGATGTCTGATGTATGAGGAGAGGCTGCGAGAGCTGGGACTGTTCAGCCTGGAGAAGAGAAAGCTCTGAGGGATCTTTACCCATGTGCATAAATATCTGGTGGGACATGTTGGGGGACTAAAAAGATGGAGGCAGACTCTTCTCAGTGGTGCCCAGTGACCGGACAAGAGGCAAAAGGCAAAGGGAACAAACTGAAACACAGGAAATTGTGGTTAAATGTAAGAAAATACTTTTTTTTTTTTTTAATACTGTGAGGGTGGTCAGGTTGCCCAGGGAGGTTGTGGAGTCTGCATCCTTGGAGCTATTCAAAACCTGACTGGACGCAGCCCTGAGCCACCTACTTTAGGTGACCCTGCTTGAGCAAAGGTTTGGACTAGATGGTCTCCAGAGATCTTTCTAGTCTCAGCCACTGTGGGAATTCAGACTTACATTTCTAGATTCTCTGTCCTGTTGTTTTTGCTAAAGGAAAATTGTAGGTGAAGAAAAATGAACTTGAAAAGGATATGGTTATGTAATTTTTGTCCTCATTTCTAGTCACAGCATGGCTTTTGAGGGGATTTGAGGGACAGCAGGTAGTCAGCCAAGAAGTCCTAGAGTCCTCACACTGGCAGTCCTGCAGTCTTGATCAACTGCGCCTTTTGGGGGAAAAGGAGAAAAAAAAAAAAAAAATCCAGGAAAGCACAGCTCAACATTAGGACAGTCCTGTGGGTGGGTGGCTTTTTGTTGGTTTTGTGTTGGTTTTTTTTTAAAGTATTTTATATTTAAGTTTTTAAGGCAGAAGAATTCAGAAAGGCAGAGTCATGGGAAAATACACCGAAGCCATAAAGGGAGGGATTCAATTGCCTAAATATAGGTGTATGCTGCCATTTTAAGCAGGTGAAATATTTCACTTATCTCCTGCAGCCACTCCAGGGAAGCCTCGGTCTCCTGCAATTCTGTGCTAAATCTATCATACCTGTGCAAAATTCTTGAACGTTATCGGGCACCTCAAGGCACATATTTAGGATGCCTGATTGGGATTCAGTTGTCTAGCACCTGCAGCCATTCTGATTTTTGTGTAGCTGTATCAGCAGTGGACAGATTTGTCAGATTCTTTAACACAGCCACAAAAGGACATATTTTTTTTTACCAAACTGTAGATAACTTTACCACACCACAGAGAACTGCTAACAGCTTGCTTTTTGTATGCACGTTCATACACTACTTTGCATAATTTTTTCATAAAAATTGTCTCCATAATGAAGCATTATGCCTTAAAAATCCTCAGATCTCCTCTACTGCTAACAGTGCTGATGGACTATGTTCTTGATAAATGAAATAATATCAAATAGACAATCTGTGTAACAGGACATGACAGCATCCTCAAAAAAGCAGAAAGAAAAGCAAATAAAGACCAAGCACCTGCCCACCTTTCAGACTCAATTCCCGATTCTGAGTTTTAGCTTTGTTATTTCTTTTAATCTGTTTGGAGAAACCACTCCTGGGCAGGGCATCCTTATTGCAAGGATCATTAATTTGAAGAAAGGCAAACGAAAAATAGGGAATTTGTATTTCAGTCACAAAATGGATCAAAGAAAACTTTCCTAGGGCAAGGTGCTGTTGTCAAGATTGTCCTGAAGAAAGGAAAATCATTACAGAGGATCATCTATAACAGTGGTTCTCAACCTTTCTTTCAGCTTGTGTACCCCAAGGCAGAAATACAGTGTGACTGATTATGATTACCACACACACAGAGACCCATTCTTCTACAGATATATATTTGCACGTGTTCTATAATGTCTTGTGATGTTATTCCTAAAAACAGACCCACCATGTGCATATGCACATGCTCAGCTTAAATACGATAATAATAATGAAAATGTATATTCTCTTCAATCTCCCAGCCAGTGTCTTGCTGCCTATTGGGAACATTGTTTTGTCGTGCTACGGTTATTTCTGAGTATCTAGGAGACCGGGATAAGTTGTCATGGGCTAAAACCATGCAGGAAATATGCTAGGAATTAACTACTATAATTAAACACAGTTGAATACAGCACAGTATTCAGGTTCTGTTTAGATTTCTAGTGTAGACATAGCTCCTGGGACACCGTAGCATGCTTAGCTCATTTCTAGGATCTTGCTCTTCATGGCAGGGATATTAGAGTTCTTGTAGCTGTTATTTAATACTCAGAGCAATGAAACCCTTGCCCAGAGTGGGGCTCATAGCTTCTTCCACAACACAAATTTTAGAAAGAAGCATATTTCATAGCAGAAGACTCAGCACTTGATTTCATAACATTTCCATCCACTCAGCCTCAACTCAAAAGCTAAAAGACGTTGAAGGTCATGTTATGACCTTCCTGAAAACATACACTAATCTCTGTCCCAAAGGTAAGCATGAAAGAGATTAAATCACATGCAGGAGAGGAAAAAAGAAGTCTTGTTTCTTATTCTCCATCCTCTGCATGAGGTTTGGTGTGGGAGTGCAGCAAAGCATTTCTCCTCTCTTATTTTTCCATTATCAGAATGGATATAATAATACCTTTCTCACAGTCATAATATAAAGATATTATCTATAGAGCCCTTTTAGCTCCATGGCTAGAAGTTGTGAGGTGATAGTGAAGATATTTTTTATGACACATTATTATGACATTTGTTAAATGGGTCCTAGGTCACACTCCAGAAAAAATTTCTTCCTAAAATGATCATGAAGAAGAAATGCAAAGAAAAGTGAAGGACGTCAACTTCTAGGCTTACTAAGACAAAAAAAAAGCTGTTCTACAAAGAACCCAAGCACCTATAAAATCAAAAATCATGTTATGATCACAGGACTGCAACATGTCTCCTATGAGGAAAGGTTGAGAGAGTTGAGGTAGTTCAGCCTGGAGAAGAGAAGGCTTTGGGGACAGCTTATTACGGCCTTTCAGTACTTAAAGGGGGCTTGTAAGAAGGATGGACAGAGACTTTTTACCAAGGCCTGTAGTGACAGGACAAGGGGCAATGGTTTTAAACCAAAAGCGGGTAGATTTAGATTGGATATAAGGAAGAAGTTCTTTATTATGAGGGTGGTAAGAAGTTGTGGATGCCCCATCCCTGGAATTGTTCAAGGCCAGGTTGGATGCTTTGAGCAACGTGATCTAGTGAAAGATGTCCCTGCCCATGGCAGGGGGGTTGGACTATATGATCCTTAAAGGTCCCTTCCAACCCAAACCATTCTGTGATTCTATGAAATACTAGCACAATGTACCGTAATAAAAATGTATTTTTCCAAACACAAAGAATTTTTATGTGATGAAATATTACAACTATTACTAGATCACAGAAACATTGAGAACTGGTTGTGTTACACTGTGGATTAGGGAGGTCATTATTTAGGACAGTGCTTAAAATACCTCTCCAGTCTTTCTGTTGTATGAATCCCCCTCAGAGCGGTGCTATCTTGAAGCTGAAAAAAGCAAAATGAAACGAAGTTGCCATCACAGCGCGCTTCAGAGAGAACTCAGTTCATTGGGATTCCAGATACTACACACTTCTGCATTTCTCTTGGAAGACAGCTGTGCATGGCCATAGAGGCACAGCAGATGCTGAATTCCAATTGTTAAACCCTAGTGGTTACTTTAATTGCCCCTTTCCACCAATTTGAGATGTTGCAATGGTAGAAAAGCAACGGAGGTTGCTGTCACTCAAGTTCTCTGAACCTACAGTTCTGCCTGAAAAAAAAAAAAAAAAGGATGTCATAAAAAGGAAAAAAAAAAACTTCCACAGGCTCATGACAAGCTTGTAAGCAAAAATGTAAAGGGAAGTGAGAAGAGGAGGGGGAAGTTTTGACTCAGTTGTAAATTCGAGGTTTTACCTGAAAGTTTCATAAGGCGGCTGTGAGTGTTTTACGAGAGACAGGATCCTCAGCAGCAAAGTTACAGCATGATGGACTCTGACATTTTGTAAAACAGTAAAACGTGTCAGTAGCTTTAACAAGCAGGAAGGCTTTGACCTCCTGAGGTTCCTGTCCAATTTAGCCATTCCAACTGTTCAATTCACACAATTAATGGTTACATTCAGTCAAGGGAGGGAGGGAAAAGGGTGACAGGAAACGTCACCTTAAAACCAAGATAGCATTTCTTTTTTTCTGCTCTAGATCCCTTATCAGAGAGCCCACTCTTCCCTGTGTGTTAGATATTTTCATAGCTCTAATTTTCCCTTGGCATCTATATTCGCAGGCCTCTTGCCCTGTAAACGTGCATTAATGGGATAATTCCAAGGGAGTCTGATCCTTTGACTGAAAAATCATAAGGCTATTTTGCAGACATTTTATTTTACATTTCCTAGCTCTTACACAGACTCTATGTTAGCCTGGTTAGTTTGTTATTTCTTCTGTTTTCAGGGTAATCCTGCTGATGTCTGTAATTTAGGGATCGTGACTTTTCTCCAAAGCAAAAACGTCACTTTGAGACCTTGCACATCCAAAAAGCAAGTGCAGAGGCACGGGGGTCTTAATCTGTGCTTGGAGGATGTCTTGCTCGCTGTTAGTAGAAAGGTGCCACTTTAAGAGAGCACTACAGAGTGGAGTCATTTCCTCACATTGCTACAAAACAGATGAGACATTATAAACCAAAAGGATGCTCATCTCTTGTCTTCTTTTACATGTACATTTCCGCGTGAGGAGAAGAGGAAAAGAAAACTCTCTCCAACAAACTTGAAGGATAGAGGTTTTGAGAAAGAGCCTGTTGGTCAGACAGCAATGTGTGCTGCCCAGGCAGGTCCAACCTGTGAGGCAGCATGGAGCTTCACACGTGTTCAGCTACATGACAAGAAAATTCAGATCTCACTCAGGGATCAAGCACAGATTTACCGCCAAGGTCTTCTCTGCTGCCGCTACATGATACCATGCACTTGTTCCTGACTTGTCCCATTTATAAGAAGGATTGTTGGTCATGTATTGCAACTCCAGTGTATTCCTAGTGCATATTTCTTCCTGGGATTTTCTAGATATAAGCAGAGAAATTCAGCCATGGAACTCCTTTCCCTGGGATGTGGCAGATACTAAAAGCTAACAAGGCATCAAGGGAAGACTGGACAAGTTTGTATGAAGAAAATCCATCAATTCCATGCAGTAAATGCATGGAAAACACTCCCGTTTCAAAAAGGTTTTTTATCCTCAGTTAGTAAGTGGCTGGGAGAGAGAACAGAGGTGGAATCATATGCCCTTGCTCTGATGTACTTTTTCATTGGCATCCAGTTTTGACTGCTGTTGGAGACGTCAGAAGGACCTTTTTGACTCATTATAGCTGGTCTTACATTTTTATGTTCTTAGAGATCCATAAATATGCTTCTTCAAGAGTGGTCAGGCCTTGGAACAGGCTGCCCAGGGAAGTGGTGGAGTCACCATCCCTGGAAGTATCTAAAAGACGTGTAGATGAGGCGCTTAGGGACATGGTTTAGTGGGCATAGGGGTGTTGGGTTGACGGTTGGACTCGATGATCTTAGAGGTCTTTTCCAACCTTAATGATTCTATGATTCAAAATGTCTCTTTCCTTCCCCTAAATATGGACTGGGGGCATGTAGAGAGTGGAGATACCCCAGAGATTGCTTCAGGTGTCATGACAGAGAATAAGACTTGCATAGGGAAAATTAACAATAGGAATAAGTAAGATTAAAGATATGTGACGAGCTTGGGAAAGGTGTGTAAGACTTGAGAACAGAGATGTAAGTGAGGGCACATTAGACCCTGTAGCTGAGCACAAAGTCTAGCAAGAAAGAAAATCAGTCAAATGTCAGACTTGTACTTCCAGACTTGCTTAAATTATTGTTTCCAAAAACATTCACAGATATATAGCTTTTCTCTTGAAGGGTCCTCGTAACTCGGTGAGATAGATTGGAAGATCATAAACACTTGGAGGATGGGACTGTATCTGCCTGTTTGTTCATACAGAAGTTAGCAATAGGGATCCATTTCTTGATGTGAACAATTCCTAGTATATATTTTATTATGTCTTTTTGACATGTTCTCCTGTCATCCTTGTGGATATTTTTCTCTCAGAAAATCTGCACATTAACACCTTGCATATCCCACACTTTAAACCAACACAGAAACAAAACCATCTTTTAACAAATGCCACTTTTTCTTTTACCTGAATATGGAGTCTAAAACTCAGTTCATTGTTCATCTATGGGTCTCCGTCTCTACACAGAAGAATGTGACTCCAGATTACATCTCTTCAAATACACATAGGTGGTATCTAGAGGTGAGGTTGACTCCAGCATTCACTCAGTCATGCAAGAAAACAAATTTTCTGTGTCTTAAAATAAAATGCCTTACCTTGCAGTGTTCATACCAATTCTATTTTCTCAGAATAAATATGGGAGAAAATAATTCTTTCATTTTTCCTTCTAGCTCTTCACTGATCATGAAATCTTTCCACTGCCACAGAGGAATGCTTGTTAATTTTCTGTAATCTTGTATAAATATTATATGAATAAAACGGCAGGATGAATAAGGTGCTGACAACTTAAATCCTTATATTTTGTCAACTTCTGTCCAATCACAAAGAAATTTATGTCATTCTTCTCAGAGCTGGCAAATTATTTTGAAAGATAATATATAGATAATTATAATGATACCTGAAAGTGGTGATTCTTTTTTTTTTTAAAATATGCTGTGCTTTTTCAACATATGAATTGATATTTATTCTTTACTAGTTCATGCTGTTCCATAAAAGCATATGATTGCGTTAATAATTTACAATATATTTTATTTTCTGTAGCAGTTCCTGTACAAGGTATATAAAAAGCAAATGCTGGGAGTTAGGATATAAGCTTTTTAACACCCTTGCAAGAGAAATAAGTATCACAGCGCTTATCTTACAGATGGGGAAATTAGGTCATGAAGGATACAAGGGCTGTATTCTGGGGACATAAATTGTTCTGTGTCACACGCACCTTCCACAAGCTCTCTGAATGAGGTGTTTGAAGCTCTAAGATTTCTGTATTGACTAGCATAGGGACTTGGCTGGAATTTAGATGGTCTGGACATATCCCAGACGACTTCCTCAAAGCGATGAGAGGAATCCGAGATACAGTTTGACAAGATGTATGCTTTTAACCAATGAATCCCACCAAAATATTTTCCATTTAGAAACCTAAAACAATTTCTCAATAATACAAGTATGGCATGGATTTTGTAGCATAAGCTTACTTTTATACTTGTCCCAGGTTATTACTAGGTCCATAGAAATCACTTTTTTGACACTTCTCCCTTTCTTTTTCCTGATACTTCTTTTCCTACAGCACTCATTGTGTTGTGCCTGTCTTGCGTCCCTTTTCACAGACAGCAGAAGTACATGCAGATCCCAGGCATGGAATTTTTCCTTCCAGGTTTACAAAGAAAAAAAAAAAAAAAAGAAAGATGTAATTAGCTTTGTAATGTTCTTCCTTTCATCTGGGATTCACCTCGCCTAACTTTAGCCATATAAAAATTAGTCATTTAATTAAGGTAGTCACCTAAATTCCCTCTCTAATGAAAGGAGAGAACAAGGTCTCTTCAGAGAATGATTCATCGCACACATTTTAAATATCTATTTTAGGATGGGATGAATTCCTCTCTGGTGGTACCTTGCTCTCTCCCATGACTGTGGAGACAGTTTAAATAATGGGCTATGACTAGAAACACATAGTTTTACCGGTCTAGAATTAGACAAGATAAATGTTAGTCACTTTTTTTTTAGGATTTTTTCTTCATTGTGCTAACTGCCGTATGAGCATAGAAAAATCAAGCTATCATTTAACTCTTGTTACAAGAGTACAAAGAACACAAATTATTTGGGCAGGAAGCAGTGGCAATGCTGTGCACATGTGTGTCGTTCAAAGGCAGACCGATTTTTTATTTTGAATTTCAAAGACGCAGGCAAAATGTCATAATATTGTCAACCCATGTTTAAAAGAAAGAGCTTTCTTTCTCTGCTGCCTCTTCATTGACAGGAAAGGAAGTAATTGTCAGAGGGAAAAAAATTAATTTTTTTCTCATCTTTACTTACTTTGTTCTTTAAAATCCAGATTTCTCTCAAACTCTTAGTGACTTTCTGAAGGCTTTAACATGCACTTCCATGAAACTGTGTAACATTATTAATAAAGGAGAAGTCTCTGTTGTGATTGCTAGGAACATACTGACATTTGGAGTCAGCTATTCAGGTCTGTCATTCAGTTTTATACATATCCACAAACTGCAGCATTTCAGAAAAATAGGTTAGAGACCGTGAGAACAATAGGGGGAAAAAGAGATAACACTTTCATGCGAAGCTTTAATTAATGTTAAGCCAATGTTGGCCTGTAGGAAATGTCAAGTTCCACTGGATAAATCAGGGCTGCTTCTTGGTTTTGCAACACATCATGTTCTGTGTTCAATAAGATGCCAGCTTGCTTATTTTGCCTGTCATTTATGTGCAGCGTTTTTCATGTGGTCTTAGAATAAGATGCCAAAGTTGTCTGGTTCCCTGACTTTATTCTACGATTAATAATGCATTAGCCTAGCAAAATATTTGCTCCTGCTATTACTCTTGAGGTTCTGAAATTAAATATATATAACTGAAAAATACAGTAAGTATATAGGAAATAAATCTTTCCCTGATCTTCCCTTCCCCGTTTTCATTAAGGCAGCTCTTTTAGTTCTAAAACCAGCTCTTGAATTTCAAAACACATATACAAAAAGACTTCATTAAACTTGGTCAGCTCTGATTTGCCTGCCTCTGTGAGCTTAAAAGCCCTTCACTGCATAAACCTAAGCCCTATTCACCACTGTGATAATGCAGCTTTATACCAGAACCAGCTCCACCGATTTCAACAGTTACTTTGTTGCATGCATCAGAAGCTTCATATTATTAATAATATTTTTATTGTGTCTTAAATATTTTAGGTTATAACTTGTACATAAAAGCATATAGAGGTCCTGATTTTTTCTTCTGGGGAAAGTAACTTTGACCCTGGTTTCAGACCCGATGCCTGTTCACGACGAGAATTGCATTGCTGGGTTTGCTCACATACTCTCCTGGCTAGTGGATCTCCAGAGGCACGCAGTAACACTTGCCATTTCTGCTCTTTGTGTTCTTTGTGTAACCCCTTACAAGCTTTATTTTCTTCCCCCCCCTCATTTCTTAGTTCTGTTTTCTGCAAAATATTTTCGTCCTGTATCCTTTGAGAGTTCCCTGGGATCATCCTCCAGCACTGGAGCAGCTGGAGGAGCTGGGCAGCATCGGCTGTAGGTGCTGAGAGAGAACTGCTCAGGCAACGCTGAAGCGGGGGTTTCTATCTGACTTTTTCACCTTCATACACATCCCTATGGTGTGTTACAGGATGAGCTTGTTTGTCCAGTCCCCTCAAGCGCTCCCTCACCAGCAGCAAATACCTGTCAGTTTGGGAGATGAAGGCTTTGCATGTTCCAGCTGGAACATGGAAAGTTGTGGGAGTAACTGATCCTTCGGTTCATCATCTAGCCACAAAATGCTAGGCTTAATAATAACAAAGAACGGTTTGCAATAGATGCTAAATGATTATTCTTTTTTTAATTAGCAAAAAGAGAAACAAAGTTTCAGGCTTAAGGAGAAATTTTGTTCTGTTAAATATATGTAATTTATTTCTAATTTATATTCTAAAAACCTTACTCTTTGGTAGTTCTTTAAACAAGAAACTGCATTTTGAAATGAATAAGTGAAATGCTTAAGAAAAAACCTGAAAATTTTACTTTTCTATTTTATTACTTTTCCTGTTCAAAATATTTGAAAAATGAGACCGATGATTTTGGCCTTCTTCAAACTGTCAGAAAAGAAGTAATAATTATTTTTAAAAGGACTATTTCTATTATTTCCACCTTAAATCCCTCCTCTGTGAAAACCAAAACCTACAGTCTTGTAAACTTCAGAATATTATTATTTTAGATGGAATTATCTGAATTTCCTGCTCTGTTGACGCCTTTCTATATAAAATATGTTTGCCTTGCTCCCTTTGTTCCTAGACATTTATTCATGGCTAGTGTTGAAGACAGAAGTCTGGGCTAGGTGATTTGCCGCTCTCGTGATGCAAGCTCGTCCTTGTGTCCTGCTATTATCTAATATTAATGAGTGTGGATGACAAGGAGGATTGGGATTGGGCATACAGACCTTTGTAATGGTCAGAAGACAACCAGGGAGATAATTAGACTGTAACAGCAATACATAATTAATGCAATATAAGGGGAGAGATCTCAATCTGTTGCACCAACGGTAAATCCAAAGTAACCCTATTAATGTCAGGGATAGTTGTCTGCATATGTTGTACATTGATTTAACTGAGGTTTGATTCAGGCTCATTAAGTGACATGTTTTTTTACTTGTATCATTTGTATGGTCAGACTGTGGATGAGTAGCCTCAGCTTGAATGCCACTATATATTAACTGTTTTAAGACATGCGAATTAAACTCTGACCAGATGCCAGAGATCCCCTAATTGGAAGTGCAAGCCATCCCGATGCTGAATGCAAGGTTTCTTAAAGACAACAGACTCCGCTGAATCAGTTTATCAGCAGTTGTGGGCAAACCAGTATCTTAAAATGGTCCCTAATCAAAACAGAGAATAAGATTTTATATAACTGCATGCGGGTTTGCTTATTCATTTGTTTTGCTTTTTGTATGAGCAGCGGAGAAAATGCCATTTAAAAGAGGAACAGGTTTTAATGGAAATGGTCAAAACTGTGCTCTGGAGTAATGTAGTAGTATTATTTATAATGGATCAGTATCCCATAGTACCTACTAAGAGAAGTTGTGATGGAGAAAGAGAGGCACCACACTTCAGCTGAATCACTCTCTCATGATGCCAGTCTTTCAAGTGACAGCAGGGAGAGCCCAGACACCCGGCTTAGCTGAAACAATCAGCTTTTAAGCATGTGTGTTAGGTACGATGATGTCCAGCTGACATACGATATCTAAAGAGTCAATCTCGCCATGTGTAGCCAGGTGCATCACTTTGTGAGCGGTCGTTTCTTTCGAGCAGTTCAGACTCACGGGGTTAGCTGCAGCTGTCCTGAGTTCAGTCTCTTTAGGTTGCGTCTACAAGGGTGGACTCAACAATTTGCTTGCTGGAGCGAGCGAGCAAGCAGAAATGTCAGTAATTTATCTTGGGCTTCAAAACAGGGTGACTGTGTGCAAACTACCTCCGGGGAATGGACCCCGGTCTTGCTGCCAAGGCACGTCTCAGTTCAAGTTTTTCGTTAGAGTACTGGTTAGGCTTTATTATTGTAGAAATAACTTACAGTATTCCCGTAAGTATTGTACGGCATAAAATGATGGAATTAGTATTCTAGTGGCCAACTCAGATGTATTCTGAGCTGATGTAAACCAAATGACGACAATTTCTTGATACGCAGGGTGATTCAAAATCCAATTAAGTTAACAGAGAAACTCCTTTGATTTCTTTCAGTCTGAAACAGGCCCTTGAATCATGTTGCACATCAATAACACCCAGTGGCTTATCTCAATATCAGATTCAAAGAGAATAAGAAATGCTGTCCTGCCTCACAGAGGGGTTGCAGAGGTGAATTCGTGTATGTCTGCTAGACATTTGGATACTACAGAGATGAGCATCACAGAAAAGTTCATAAAGAGTTGAGAAGTTATGGAGGGTTGGATGATGTGAGGTAAATAAGCCCCAGGCCTGCACGTTGCATGAAGGAGAATAAAAGGTGATATTGAAGGTATGATGTGTGTCCTACCCTGCCAATGTGCAAAATGAATCAATGCTTGTGGGGAAAAAATAACTCAAGACTAGAACATTAAAGACTATCTGATAATGCAATCACAGAAAAAGAAAAAATAGAACTGGATGGGAGATTTTGCAGGATTTCATCGCTTCCCAGTGTTTATTTTTCCAGTTCAAGGGACTAGTCTTAAGTCCGGGATTTTATTTTTAATTGAAGGGTGACCAATTTCCCCAGAGCCAGTTTTTCCTTGTTTCAGTGCACTGCCTCTTCTCTATTTTATCTGGAAACAGAAGAGGCTTTGGAAGCTGTGCTGGTGTGCAGGGTTTCATTGGCTTCATGGTGTACTTCTACTCTAGGCTTTTTGTGTCCTTGCGCATGTACCTAAATCTTTCCAATAGCTGTACTATTAGTGTTTTGACAATTCTGTCTTTTATGGAAGCTCTGTGGTATTTAATTGGGTCATTTGTTTGGGTCACAGAGATGACAAAATATATTTGTTCTGTCCTTTTCTTTTTTCACACTCTGCTTCTGCTTTCAAATTTCTTCATATTTATCTTTTCTGTATTTGTATTCATATTTTACTGGTTTTCATTTAATGTTTTTTCCCTTTCTCTTTTTTCCACTTTCCCTTTTCCCACTTTGTCTGTTTTAGATGAAAATAAAAATTCTTTCCCTTGAATCATTGTCTATTCCTAAAGTAAAAATTCTTATTTTTTAGCAAGCAGGTGACTTTTTTTTTCCTGTTTTCTTGACTCATCTTCCAGATTTCTAATTGCTGTTGCTTCAAGCACCTTGACAGCTGTTTGACAACAGTGTCTACTTTTAGTTACACCTTAAGCATTATGATAAACCACAAAGAAAGCTTGGTTTCTCTAGAGAAAATTCACTCTTGCATTTCATGTTAAATCAGCAGGTCTAACATGACATGCAGAAACCAAAAATGAAGCTTTCTCATTATTATTTAAGCATGGCTATCATCTTCACTCTTTTATCTATGAAGTCACACACTGAGCATTTTCTTTTCCTTTAGAAACATGATATCAGTTCCAATATCATAGCGTGATTTTTTTTTTCCCTTTAACAAATGCATATAAATTTAAATGTCTATACTGAAGTTCCAAGTTTGCTGTCAATAATGTAAAGATGAACCAATCCATTGGCCCCAAACGTTGCCTTCTAACACCTGTGTGAGAAGCTACTTTGAGAGTAAGGTGGGCTTACTGTGATTAGATGGAGCTTTTTAGTTTTCATTTCTCAGCCAGAATCTTTAATGGGCTAAATATTCATTGAAGACATTTTGAGGTCCCCATTTTACCATGGCTTAGCAGGCTTGCATAAGACCTGAGAGGCATTTGTAAGGTCAAGACTCCAAAAGTTTGAATCCTGAGTCGGATCATACATAAAATAATCTTGTCCCATTTCTCTTTTGCTGTGGACCTAAAATCTTGTATTTGCTTGAAGTGTAGCTTACAAAAAAAATTTAAAAAAAAATCACCCAGCCTGAAATAGAAGACATCAAGATTGTCTGCCTTATCTTCATTAACTAGGCTGGGAGATTTTGAAACGCAAAAAAATTATCTTTTATTATTATTTTCTTCTGTCTTTGGCAAAATTTGGAGGAGTTCAGATTTCAAGCCAAGCATTGCACCTTTGTACTCTCTCTCCCATGTTGCTCACCTCCACATCTCTGACTTGAATTGCTTCCAAATAGGCTGATAAATTTACAGCTGCTATTACAGGTCATGTAATGTAGGTTAAACCTGTGTTTACAGCCTAATAATTTTCCTGTGTCTTTAGATGAGCTATGAAGTATTTTGTAATGCAGATTATCTCCTTTTTTATTTGCCAGTAAAAGCAGTGAAGGGAAGCTACAAAAACTCCGTGGTTTTCTTATCACTGAGCCTTGCTGCTGTACTGCATTGAGTCTGAAGAGCCAGAACCCCTCTGTGGTTGCAACCTCAAAGGGATTGCAGGAGCCAGAAGTGGCAGAGGAAGCATACAACCAGTCTGAATGGGTCAGGAAAAGGCAACTGAGTTATGTTTCAAGATTTAGACAGTTTGGGCATTGTCATTGCCTAAGACAGGGAAAAAGTACCTGTAAACTCTCTCTCTTCTCTTCTGATCTTGGAGATAACTAGAATTAAAGTACCCTCAATACATCAGTCATGTTGCTACACTAGATGAGATGAACTGGATGACCATTGAAATTTCCTGGTTGGTGATCCAGACAAAGGGGTAAATCATAGAAATCATGTTTGGCCGTATTCCCTCTTCTCTTTGTACCACTATAAATGCAAGAGGAGAAAAGCATGAAAGGATAAATTCGTTAAGAAATTCTAAAGCTGAAATGCAGAAACCTGAACATGGTTTGTACACATTCTAACATGCAGGGATAGGGCAGGTAAGTTGTTTCGTCTGGATGCAGGTTCAGATTTGATGTGAATTGATTTCTTGTGAATTTGCTCTAACATGCAAGAGATCACTTTGGATAAGGTCTTTACTGTGTTTGTGTCAATAGCACCCAGGAATCGCAGCTGTGGGCCAGGACCCCATTATGAGAACTGCTGTGAAAACATAATGACAAACAGATTTATGTCATCTTATATTCAAATCAAGTAAGATAATTAATTGGTGAGTTGTATCTGAGCCAAAAATTAGAGATGGGGTTTGGGTATTTTTTTTTCAGTTCATGTTCATAAACACATGAATGGCATCAGATTTTAGACTTCAATCTAAACAAATGCAAATACTGAAGATGTGAATTCATTTTTGTGTATTTATTTCATATATTTTCCTTGTTTACAGTTTGTACAGAATCTAAATCTGGAAAAATTATAAATTGAAAGATTATCACCCTTGGTTTTGGACCCCAGCAGTGTTTATAAGAAGAGCTAATCAAATAATCATTTGCAAGTGTTTATGAGCTAGGGTGTATTCTCTTTGCAAATTTTGCCACCACACTTGATATCATTTGGAGATGTTACACTTTGCAAATAATTTTATGTTGGATTTTTCTTCTTCATGAAAGAAGCAAGCTCAAATGAGGCGTTTCATCATTACTTCAATAATACACAATCAGCAAAGCTTTCATGTATCTTGATTGTTGATAGCTACTGATGAAATAGGAAGAGACAAAGTTTGTCAGATGGAGACCCACACAGACGCAAGTCGCCACAGCTAAGCAGCATGTCCATGTAAATTTAAGTCTTAGAAAAGGCAGAGTGGGGAGGAGGGGAATCAACACCTATTCAATTTGGACAGGGACAGAAAGATGGCCTTTGCTGACTGACAGACAAGGTTATGTGGCTGAACAATAATTTGAAGGTTTGAATTATTCATGTCCAATTCAAGGTAAAAGGGTTTAACCTGGTGATATCATCTTGTTGCGGTATTTCACTAAGGCAAAAAATGCTATTCTTATTCCTGACTTTTTTATTTTACTAGTTTCATGCCTTATACATGAGAATAGAGAATAGAATGGGAATAACTGCTAATTTTTAGACTAAAATATATGTGTATATATTAAGGTCCCAGAACAAGTTGCCATTTAAAATGAAAAAGCAAACAGCTTGCATAAATTCCTCGATGCAGTCTGACAGGTGAACTTCAGACTTCTCTTCCACCATAGCCCACTCACCTTCTGCGTAACTCTTAAACCAAGAGGGTAGAGGTGGGTATATCACTGGGATTCCAGCCTTTATTTAAGATAAATAAAGATCTAAAAAAAAGAGTTATATTTGTTTGCTGGCAAGAAAAACAAACAGTGTCACAATACCATCATGTCCTACCATCTGCTACAACTTCCTGAGCTGGCCTTCTACGGTGTTCATTGATTGCGATGAAGAGTTTATGGACTGTCCAAAGTCATCACATATCTAATTACTATAGAAAGGATCAACAAAACAGCCTACACATAAAGGCACGTACAGATAGCAATACAGTTTGGAGAGTACAGCCCTGGTCAAGATTCGCTTTTTTCTGTTAGCATCAAACAATTTATTGATGAGTTAATTTAGCTTGGGACAATATTCATTCACTCCTAATTCCAGTTAAACATGCCTGAAAGAATGTATTTAATTGTAGATGCTAGCATGGAATAGGAGTCTTAGGCAAAACCTGAAGATTTCTTACTAAATCTCCTTCCTCCTAACCTGAAGTGCATTTAAACTGCATTTTCTGCTAGAAAATCCATTACCAATTCTATCCATCCTATAGCTCACGGTATTCCGCATTATTAATGTCACAGGAAGTATTGATATCTCTGAAGCAGGGATCAATTGTGGGATGTATCAGTTTCCATATTTTGGATCCTTTAATTTGAACTTCTGATCTCAGTGGGACTCCAGGGGTGTTTGTGGTGCCTCAAGGCACGGAGCCAAGGATGCAGTTTGTGATCCTGGGTCAGTGGCAATTTACAGCAGTCATCAACCCTCATTTCCTTTCATCAATTTTATTAATGTAAATCTTTCATAGGCCCACCTTTAAGATCCCATTTTAATTTAGTCATACAGGGCACTGGCTTCCTGATTTTGTGTTCACAGGCCTGTAGCTTCCAGACTTTTAACCAAGTTACTGGTGCCATCCCCCCTGCTTTTTATGTTCTCTCCAGAGGTGCTCCTCCATCTCCCTGCACATCAGGTCTAACTAAGGCAAACCTTTTCAGTTACAAGAAGACTGCGGTTACTTTTCTTAAGTGCTTTACCCACTTAGTGACATCCCCTGTGGGGATTTCAGAGTAATTACCTGTAGTTATTAATCAGCGTTTCTCAGTGCTTACTCTCTTCTTCCAAGCGGTAGTTACCAGCCCACCGTATGGCTGTGTGCGGGGGCACATAGGAGTCCTGAGCTCAGCTCTAGCCAGGGGAGAGCTACCTGTTTCAGTGTGCTCTCCTGTCCTTCCTTGGTGCTCTTCACACAGCCAGCCTGTGCTTTCAGAGCCAGATCTGCAGGACACTGGGGAAAAAATAAAGTTAAAAAAATTAAATTTATTGGTTTGACCAGAAATATAGGTTTCTTTGTGTGGTGGGCCTAAATTTTCTTACAGCTTTGAGACATCCAAGTGTTTTGGAATAGCATATTATGGTCAGACGAACACCTGTTCGGTGTTATTTGCTGTTTTTATTTATGCAGAAAAACATAGCTACTTCAGGGAAATAATTCCTTTTCTTACCCAAAACTTGCCAGCAAAAGCAAGTAGAAAATTTAATATCAGCTCGACTTGCAAGATCCTTCTTGGGTGTACACAGTAACTCACATGAAGTGTAAATGCTCATAAAATGACTGATCTTTTTCATCAAGCAAACTGAGGAATGCATGCTTCAAACTGAGCAGAAATTGGAACACCTTGTGAGAAATCTCAGAGATACCAACACACTTTGGACATTATCTCCCAAGAAGATGATCTCTATTCAATATCAAAATAATATCCCTCTGAGAACAGAGTATGCAGGAGAAATCCGGTTTGAGTGCAAAATGCCAAAATACAGTAACTACTGTACACAATGGACTGCCCTAAGAAGGAGCATTTCTTTTCCAGCCTTCACTTGGGACTAGGCTTGGAAACAACTGGCCTATTTTCTGCTCTCTTCATCCAAAAATAGATTCACAGTTTTTACTCTTTCATCACCTCCTTGGGGCATTTTAGCTACTTCGGTGTCATATAATCCATCACTCACTAAATAATTAATTTACTCAAGTAAGCAGGTTCTCATGGGGTTTAGGGTTTTTGAGTGAGAAGAGATGACAGCTGATGTGCTATTTAAGAAAGAGAGGAAGAAAAAAACAACATGCTACATTATTTGTGTGTTTTTTTTTTTTTTTTTTTAATTGTTACTCACTTTGCAGTCATCAAAATTCTTTCTTGGTTAACTTTTTCCAGTAAGCAGATTAGATTTCATTCCTCTGGTATTATTTTAATAAGTAGGGCTGGGAAACCGGTCTATTCTGCGTTAATCAATGTGTATGTAAGGCCAGGGGGGGATTGAGAACCAAGTCCAACTCCCTTTATAATCAATCACAGCACCATGGGAGCAGGAACAGGTCGTTACTAAGGAGATATTTTTTCTCATTGTACTGGCAGCCCTAAGCTGTACATTTTTCTCACTAGGTTTGCAGAGAACAACCAGCGTTTGAGCAAGTCTGGGCATGAATGAACGACATGTGACTGAAAGCATGGAGAAGGCTGCAGTGGTGCTGGTGAGTCTGTAGAGGCACACGGACTCTTTGGTGGAGTCCCCTCATAAAATTGTTTGTAGAAAATATACATATACATAGACATATATACGTGTATATGTACATATGTATATGTATATATGTAAAAACGTATATATGTAAAAACCAAACTATGTTACTGCAGTTGTTTAAAACTTAGAAGAATGGTTTGGATTTTTCTCTGCCTTTAAATGATAAAACAGCAAATGCAGCCAAGCAGGATATATATACACACATACATATATATATAATATATATTTATACACACATACATCTATGTACATATGCATACATATATACACACACGTATACATACATGCATGTATGTACGTATTTAGGTATGTGTGTATTTAAATTGCATTGGCACAATGTTTTCCTCTCCAGTCATAAACCTTATTGGTGGGATTAGTCTTTAGCATCTATAGAAAGGATCATATCATCTACCTCTTAATTCATTTGTGAATGACAAGGCCACCTCAGAGCTTTTCACCAGAAACATATGTCACCACCATTCCCATGTGTGGACTACTCACGCGTTCTGTGATTTTCTTTTTCCTTCTGTTCAGTCTTAATTTAGACCTAACGATTATCTAATAATTAATGCCTCATATCTGTTTCCTCTTAACAAAAAAAGAGCTAATTGAGTATCCTCCATATGAAACTTCAAAATTAATTTACGTTCACTGTTTGAAATAGCTCAGATTAAGGGACACATTTCCAAATTGTCTCCAAAATTATCTCAATTCATACAAGTTTTGATAGATTTCATGTGCAAATTTTCCAGAGGAAACCAAAGAACTAAGGAATATTGTTTTTCATTATGTTTCCTGTGGGATAGCTGCTTTATGTGAAGACTTGCAGATGTGTGATTTATAGGTGAGTATTGAGAGCTTTGTTTTAGCTTATAATGTCTTGACTTTTACAAGCAAGGCCCATATAATTTCTGACATTTAGCCTGCAACAGTATAAATAATGTTGGATTTTTAAAAGCAATTCTAAGAAAGTTCAATTCCCATTGGAAATTTCCTCAGCCCTTTTGAAAACCATACTGTAATTGCATAAAAGAGTTAAAGTTTAGGGTGAAGCACTGCCTCAGAAATGTAGTTACATTTCTACAGTCTGAGGCACCTGAGCTGGCAGAGGACTCCGGGGGCAATGATCAAGGGCTTGGGGGTCCGGGTGGTTTTCTCCTTGATTTTGTTGGTGAGGGGGAAGAACTTGAGGAGGAGCAGACGGATCCTCAGTGTCAACAACTGGTTGTGCGGCTGGTGTTGGCAACAGGGATTGGTTTTTGTGACCATGGGACCTTCTTTGAGGATTGAGGACCATTCTGGAGAGACAAATAAGTGGGGCAAAAACATCTTTATCAACAGTCTGGCTGAGCTGGTAAGGAGAACTCTAAACTAGACAAAACAGGGGAGTGAGATGATGACCCACAGTCAAATGAGGAAGTGGTGGACCAGCTTGGCAAGTAAATAGTACAGGGTGATGCGGACAAGAGATGCTTAAAGAAACAAAACAAGGCTGAAAGGGATCCACCTCAAGCATATGCACATAAGGAAGTGCCTGCAGGATAACATTATGGGGAAAGCTACTCATATCTTTTCTGGGAAATCAGCACAACTGGGTGCGATTCTGCAGGACCTGTACACTACTGCATGCTGCATTGGGAACAAGCAGGAGAAAACAAGAGATTCCCGTGCAGATGTAGGACTATGATCTCATTGGGATTACAGAAACATGGTTGGATAGCTCCCATGCCTGGAGTACTGCCATGAATGGATACAGGCTCTCTAGGAAGGACAGGCCAGGACAGCAAGGAGGGGGAATTACCCTTGATGGGAGAGAGCAGTGGGAATGGATGGAGCGCTGCCTAGGAGCAGACGATGATCCAGTTGGGAGTTTATGGATCAGGATTAGAGGGGAGTCCAACATAGGTTACGTAGTGAGTGTCTGCTACAGGCTGCCTGCTCAGGGTTCCTTGTGAGGCCACTCTGAATTATCTTTGAGAGATCATGGTGATCAGAGAGGTACCTGATGACTGTCACTTCAGTCTTCAAGAAGGACAGTCCAGGGAACTAGAAGCAGGTCAGCCTCACCTCGGTCCCTGGGAAGGTGATGGAGCAAATCATCCTGGAAACCATTTCAGGCATATGAAGGACAAGGTGATTGGGAGTAGTCAGCATGGATTTACAAAGGGGAAATCATGCCTGACCAGCCTGATAGCCTTCTATGATAAAATGGCTAGCTCAGTGGTCTGGGTGGGAGCTGTAGGTATTCCTTATCTTGACTTTCGCAAGCCTTTGACATTGTCTTCCATAATATCCTCATAAACAAAGTGGAACAATGTGGACTAAAGAAATGGACACTGACGCGGATTGGAAACTGGCAAGTGTGCTGGAATTGGAAGGTTGTGATCAGTGGCACAAACTCTGTCTGGAGGCCAGTCACTAGTGGTGTACTCCAAGGTTTAATACTGAGGTCAAATTGTTTAACATCTTCATTAATGACCTGGGTGATGGGATCAACTGAACCCTCAGCAAGTTTGCAGAAAATGCAAAACTGGGAGGTGTAGCAGATACACCAGAGGGTTGTGCTGACATTCAGAGGGGCCTTGACAGGCTGGAGAGCTGGGCCCATGGAATCTCCTCAAGTTCAACAAAAGGAATTACCAAGCCCTGCACCTGGGGAGGAATCTCCTCCCAAGCACTAGTCGTTTTGTGAAAAGGTTAGAGCAGCGCAAAGGCGATATAAATGTTTTTATTTTTGCCGTCTCTGCTGCATCTGTTCAATGGATCAGTAAGGGCCAGCATTTTATTTTGCTAAAGGCGAGGTGTCTTTTAGGGCAGAAATTCAGCTTCTGGTAAAATATGGAGCAGGAAAATTCTACAGAATTTAAAAAGGGGCAATAACAAAAGGAATCATAGTGGGGAAAAAGGCTGATGATCACATAGTTTTACTTATTCCTAAAGTATATTGGACTGTGTTTTCCAGGCCTATGAGTAGGTCAAGTGTGAGAGAAATATTTCTTGGGAAGATGTTATGAGAGTGTTAATCCAGTGGTTTGATGTAAATGGATACAAAGCTATCTTTACCTCATTATTGAGCTGAATTACTTGGAAAATTCATTTAACTAATTTAGGAGGAAGTTAATATGTTTCTTCTTTTTTAAATCTTAAAATAACATAATTTTTAGAGTCTCTGAATTAAAAAACATGCTAATACAGCATTATAATTTGTAATTTAGGAGTGGATATTAAATTCAGTTGTGACTTTATTGCTGTTAAATCTGGTGTGTGATTAGAAAAATATAATAAATATATTTAAAAGTAGATGCAGTTATTTTCTTTGTTCTGCACAATAATTGAATGTATTTCTTTTTAGCAAAAGATTTTCAACTGGTATAAACTGGCTAAGTTCTGTTGATATCTGTGGAGCTACACCAGCTTACACTAATTGATGAGCTGGCCATTATATTTTTATCAGAGATTTTCAGCTTGCTTGAAAGGAAACTTTTTGTCATAAAAATAGTGTTCGTCATAAAAAATAATTAAAATTTAAAAAAAGGAGCATTTGCATTCTAAGGTTACGTATCTTCAGACACAACCTTACATGTCATTATTTCTTACAGCTTTGGACCATGTCAGTTGTCAGTTTATGAACATTAGAACTATGACTTGAGAATATAAACTGTCCCAAATTTTGAGAACAAATCTAGACATTCTTTTTCATCTGCATGCTAAGTATTACTTGCAACATTTTATTTTGTAAAAAAGAAAATGTCTGCTTAAAGGCAGATTCAGGGATAGCATGACAATGAAACTTCTGATACACACTCACATGAGGATTGAAGTTGTCTGACATAAGCCATCAGAATTCTTGCTAGAGTAGTTATATTTACTGGAACCAATTTTAATTATCCTGTATTTTGCTTAGAAGGTGGAAATATTCACTGTGAAAACAAGTATTCCCATTTGATATTATTTAGAGTACTAGCTACTCACATGAATAATGATTTCAGGTTTAGGTAGTTCTGAATTTCAACATCCTCAGGGGTCCAGAGCCATTAAATATGATATATCTTTGGTGTTCTTTGTAGATAATCCCACTCAATATTATAGATCCCAAGAAAATCCCATGTCTACTGAAGCCCAGTACTCAGCCCAACTGTGCATGTACTGTTGCTTGCTAAAGCTTGCTATCTGAAGTGCTCACAGGCATGGCTCATGGTCCTGCTGATGTCAGCAGAGTACGTGTAAGTCTTCCCTGAACTCAAACCTCTATTTCAAATTCAGCCGTCATGCCCGTCAGTCTCTATGAAACACAGAGTGAAATATTTTATTTGCATAGTTTTAGGTTTTAGTGTTCCTGCATTGATCCAAGTTTAAAGTCCATGAGAAATCACAGTTGCTTTACTTATGTATTCAAATGAGAAGTAAACCATATTCAGGCCTTTTACAACATCTCTAGTATGCAACACTGATACCAAGAGCAAGTGTTCTGATGTACACCAAGTACAGTCACATTAACTGCTCTCCTCACAGCTTTAATGCTGTGTTTCAGATGTGACAAGGTCTCCTACTTATTAGGGCTGGGGACCATGGCCCAGGATCCTCCTGTTCTATTGCTGAACTAAAACCCTGTTCTGGAATAACCGTATCTGCGCTGGATATCCACATCTGCAGTCATATATTACATGCCATTTAGTTCTCATCTATATAGCAGGCTAACAAGGAGAGGCAGGCATCGATCCACTTATCTCTGAACTGAGGGAGTATTATTAGTGTTGGGAAAAACTAGTAAGGAGGCACTAATGAAGCCGGACCTTATTATACCGTCTCAAATTTTTCTACCATCTATCAGGGTTTGAACTTGCTAGTTTTTCTATTTGTGAAAGCACTACCATATTTTCTTTTGTCTGGCCATTTTTTCTCTTGAAACACATACAAATATACCTACTTGATTCTCTTCTGTGCCCCTCTTCCTGCCTTGTTGTAACTAGTCAGCACATTTCTCACCTGAAAGAAGGATAGACCAGAAATGTATTGTGATCGCGTAAACCACAGTTCCTCAGAAGCTAGACAAAAAAAAGGAAAATAAAAATGTGGGGAATGTGGACAGAAGGAAGACGTAGGGGAATTAAAAGGCCATTGAAGTAATTGCAGCTTCTTGCACCACTTGCTCATGGCAGATGGAAGCTATAAAGAAGGAGAGCCATGTCAGTGAAATAGAGTTATTGTTTAGGTTGCTTTCATGCTCGAGATTATTACTATTATTATTTTTGTCCTTTCCATGTTCTTTTAATAAATGGCCATTAACTAAAGTAGCAAAGGGGGAAAAAGATATTGCTTGCTTCACAATTACATTGGAATGTTGCTTTGATAATTAGTTTGCAGAAGCTGTCATGCTGGTCGATATTCTCTTCTCTGCTGAAGACAGCATTATTGTCTGATTTATGTTTTGACTCATCCCCTTGTCCCCTTACGTTAATCGTCTGCTGTTGATAGCCATTTAACTAAATGTGTCTGGGGAAATAGGGTGAATAACAGTAATGTGGAAGACAAGGATTAGAACCATTACCCATAAAGCACAAAAGATTTTATGCATTCAAAAGAAGATGAGCCAACTATTCTCTAAAAAAAAAAAAACTTCTGACGTCTGGAGCGCCTCTAGTTTCTCACAGTAGATCACATAAGACTTTATATATACATATGTAAATACACACACACACACACGTGTACGTGAAATTGTATCTATATAATATACATAAATAAATCTATAAAATATGTATGTACATGTGCAATTATATGTATACATATATGCTCTTTCAGAATTGCTAAATTATCATTGGTGTATTATTTAAGGACTGACAGGAAACCATACAAAACATAAAACCAGAGCTGAAGCAATTTGTAAGACTCTCTTTCAGAAAGGCTGATCATGAATGCTCCAGGACTGGACTATGGGGTCAGAAAATTGCTATGTGATCTTTTTGCTGCCATCTGCTAGATTTTTCTTTCCTCTTTGAGTTTGCGTTGTGTCATCTGGTCTATAGGTTTCACCAAGGTCTTCTGGACTTCTGGGATTAGTCCTAGACCAATGATTTAATTTTTCAATGAAAAAATTCATCACTGGAAAATAAAGTTTTGTGGGTTTGTTTTTTGTTTGGTTTTTTTTTAGCATGAAATGCTTAGTCTTCCTTGTTTCCCTCTTTCCCCGCCTCCCCCCCGCCCCCAAATGCATAAGGGTATTCTTTTAAGGTTAATTTGTTTGGGTTTTGCTGAAAAACTCCAGAGAAATAAAATTATAGAAATATAGACCTGGAAAAGATCTATGCACTATGGTGAGATGGAGTACCCCTGAGAAATACATGATTCAGAAATTATACTCTATGCCTACACGCAGTTAAAGTTCAGGAGCTTCACGATCCTCATATACTGCATTTGGTATGTCCTCCAGGCAAATTATATGGTACCTTGAAGAGGTCTATCAAATGCAATATCATACTTTGAGGAGGGAAAATGTTTATGTCAAATCCTAGTGGTGGAAGAGAAGAAAAGCATGAGATACCCAAATACTCATGGCACCATAGTCATATTATAAAAGCAAAATGTTTTCTTTTTTTTGGTGAATGTATTTTTTCCTTTCTCTAATAAAAATCAGTATTTTCGATAAGAGGAAGTGAATTTTCTGATTACTTTTAATCACAATGCAATAAATGCTAGAAAGATATGCTTGTACTTTAATACCTGTAAAGAAGATATAGACTTGGAAAAAAAGCCTTTTTTTTCCTGTGAATTCACTTCATTCCTTTTCCTTACTAGAATGGTGGATTCAGGAAAGCTGTTCAAGGCAACAGAAATGATGGAGGTTCTTTAGTCTCTCTACATTAATTATAATTTTAAAGCAGATTGGTTTTGGTTTTTAATCTCACCTTCTGTTCTATATACCAGTTTGAAATCTGCTTTCAGGGCACTTTAGCTCATAATGTGTAAACACTCAATATGTTCAGCATCTCGACCTCATTGGATATTGGGCCAAAAATATTCATGGCCCTTCAGAAGTCACCTCCAAACACTAAGATCTGCAAAGTCAGCTGGACACCTCCAGAAAAGTTCCTGCAAAATCTTTAGTGAGGACATAAATAGCACACAGCAGACCTCTCTTATCAGCACTTCTTTCCTGTTTCAGTAATAGCAAAGCCAAAAAATGCAAGGATTGAAATTAATTTAATCAGCTGTTGTTCTTATTTAAGCTGAATCAATATTCAAATTCGTGTATCTGGGTTTGAAAACACCTGCCCTTTGACTTCTGAGCAGAAATTTATACAAAGTCATGCAATTCTTTTGGTAACCCCATCTCGGTGCTTTTCAGTTCCACTAGAAGAGGTTTACCTTTACCTATGACCTTGGCTATCCTCTTCTGCTATGGGCTGTGATGGAGATGGGTGGATATTTGTGGGACTTGCATTTCCTAGAGCGTGTGCTCAATAAAATGGTCCTGGTCAAAGCCCATGACATTTAAGAATCCTCTATGGTATTTCCTCCCTTTTGTCGGTGTGCAGGGAAGGTATTGAGAACTTTACACATCTAAATTAATTGATGTTTTAGCCTAGGAGGTAACATGAAGGACTGGAGAGGAAAAGAAATTTCACCGGTGAAATGAATATTTTAATGAGAAAAGTTCATTACAGGCTAAACAACCTGTTCTGTTCAAATTTTAAACACATCTTTCAAAGCCATGCTCCAGGTTGAAACAATGAGGAATGAAGAGCCTAAATGCTTCAGTCACAGAGTATTTGCCTTTTTTTCCCCCCAATAACTGATACTAGGCTTCAAACACCAAAACAGAGCTGCGTTTTTCTCACCACAGTTCCCCACAAAAATTGTGAGTTCTTTACATATTCACCACCTTGGACCTTCTTTAACTATTCACCACCATGCAGGTGTGCAAAGCACCTGCTTTTTCCACAGACTAATAGACACATTAGATACCATAAACTCTATTCGCCACTAATGTGCGCACATACATGCACACATTCACATGTACACATGGATGTAAAGAAAAGTTACATCCCATACCAAGGTAGGAACTTTGCTCTTCATCAGGTGTGGAAATGTATGCATTATCTAGAATTTACTTTAAAAGTCTATAGAACAGAATAGAGCCGTGGTCTCCAAAATTTTTTAATCATGCATTCCATCAGTAAAAAATGTCTGAGCACACATCTGCGTACATGTATACTTATTTATTTATAATTTATGGACATGTACTACTGAAGTTCTAAAATTCTCTCCCCGTACCCCAAGGGTTTGCCTTGCACACCACCTGGGGTGGTGCATCCCGCTTTGGAGACCACAGGAACAGAGAGCTGGTTTCTTTTCTATGACTTTTCTGAAACAGCAAAAGCGATCGAATGGGTGTTAGAGGCAGAATTAGCAGGGAAGTTTTGTTTAATTTCTAAACTCAGCTTTATTGCAGCTAGCGAAAGCTGAGCTCCCTTCTCTATGCCAGCATGCTAAAGGGATACTTAACTGGTAAAACTGGTCTTTTTATTCAAATAACTGGTTCCGGATAAGTAGGAATGAAGCCAATTTCATGCAGGCTTTTTGAGTCAAACCTATTATCTGGTGAAATGGTATAGAAAATCATTGGTTTTGCTCTAAGCTTTTGATGTGCAACAGCGTCTGTTTATTGTGACAGTCTTATTTCAAACTTATTCTAAGTAACCCATGGAGGCCTTGCAGTTCTGCTCTCCGTGTTGCACATGGCAACCGTTTGGTAATTAGAGGTGGATTAAGCACAAGAAAAAAGCCCCCCAAATAATATTTCTTAATGAAAAATTCTGAAGCTTTTTCATTTCAATTTACTTCACTTGGCTCAAAACGTAAATATCCAAGCACTTGAGAGACTTTCAACTATCTTATAAATGAAAAGCAATATCACAATCTTTTTTTAAAAAATATCATTCTGTGGAAATGTAATAAAATGCAGTTCTTGTAGAAGAGACATTTAGATTAAACATTTCCAGAAATAGCAGCAAAAGATTTTTTGTTTTGCTTTTTTGAGGAAGGTGAGGTAGGCAAGTCATCTTTTTTATTAAAGATGAAAAGACTCAGGGCTTAACTGAAATATATGCTCATTAAAAAAAAAAAAAACAAAAAAAAAACCCACAACAAAAATCCACAAAAACCCAACTCAGCCACCTTCAGGGTTAAGCACATTGTGGTGCCAGATTTGGCAGCTGAGTGGCAAAAGTACAGCCTACCTACCTGTGTGCTAGGGAAAGCACAGAACACATTAAAATACACTGAAAATCTCCTTTCTGGCTCCAGTAAACATAGTTCAGATACCTGGCATGGCATAGATATGGATCATGAAGTTCACCACAGACCAAAAGCGAATAAAAAGCCTCTGTGTCCAGGCTGCGTTGACCTGGAGCTACGTTTTTTATGTTGACGCTGATCTCCATACAGTCACATGCAGCAGTGATCTGATGTTATAGCTTGGGCCAAACAGCCCCAGAAGACAGGGGTCATCCTGGCATTCCAAGGAAAAGAAAAAAAAAAGGCATTTTATTTTGTCCTAAGTGTCCGTTGGCCACATCAGGAGTGTTTCCTCCCTGCACTAGCTCACGTGGGTAGCACACCCTGTCACATCCCTGGAAGGAAGGAAGGAGAAAGAGGTCACCTTATTATTTACCTATAAGAACATCCCCCACTGACATTTTTTTCTCCAAGAACCCTTTGTTGGTTCATAACATTGTAAGAGCAAACCCTCGGTCCTGCTTTTGGGACATTAGCTATTATCAAATAGTTTAAAAAGATTAATTTGCTTTCATATATAAAAATATATATCTATAAAATTTGCTTTAGTTTGCTCACGGGTTATATAGATATCTTATAGATCTATATCTATATAACCCGTGAGCAAATTAAAGTAATATTTGGGGGTTTTACTTGTAGAAAAACATTTTCTTTCAATTCTCATGGACCTGGCCAGTAAATACTAAACTGGAAAATGATAATCCCGTTTGTGTTTGCTACATGTATTATGGATCCTTTTGAATTGGCAGACAAGTTCAGAAGATTTTTTTTTTCCTTTTCTATATGGAGGATTTGTTGGGAATAAGAATGAATCTCTGCTTTGCTGATAAATACAAAAGCATGACCTATAAGATTTTTTATCTCTCCCCTTTCATTTTATTGACAAACTTTGGGGCATGCATCCCTTCTGCTGTGAGACAGGAATTTGCATAAGTCACAGGGCACAGAATAATGTTTTCCTTTTTGTTATTCCTACAAACTAAATGTCTGCAAATAAGCTCCCAACCCCTGCTATGATCCAGAGAGGTGATCAAAGAGTGGAAGGATAAATGTCTCAAAAATAAGGCATTCTTGGTCTTATATAGTCTTGCGGAGTGGTAGTATTACTTCTATTCATTTCTTTATTTTTGTAGGAAGGAATATAGAGCTGGCTTTTATTTGCTGGATTTGAAATAAGAACTTAATTTCAAACTAAAAAAATATTGAATTGAGGAATATAGCTTTCATCCCAATTATGCCTATTTTTCCCTTATATAAGTTTTTATATATTTGAACATAATCTACAAATCATTCCTGAAAATTGCTACATAATTTAGTGGGGACAAAACTAATAGGTTTCTGTAGAAATATAACAGAATTTCCTAATGAAAACAAACAAAAGCCAGCCCATTTATAATCTATAGAATTTAGTAGCAAATTAAACCTTTCTGTATTTAATAGATGATTTTATCCCTTTTAGAAGACTCTTCACATACACTTACAAAATTCATCTCATTCTTCTTTACTGTATTGAAACTTTATTATTAATAAAATATACCTTAAACTATACATGGAACTATCTAAGAGAATGTTTCTGCTTAGAGTAAACAGCTAGCCAATGTGAAAAATATTATAGACATATAGCGAACCATAATATTTTTAAATTAACAAAAAAAAAATTTACAATAGGGGTTTAATACTTTTATTACACTCTGTGGTTTCATAATTCTGTATATAATTCAAGGACCATATTCTCATTTACATTAAAGGTCTTTTGCAGACATCTCATAGTGATAGATGAAAGATTTTCGGTTTACCACAAAAGGTATAAAGTATGCTTAATGCAAATGAAATTGTAAACACTTCAAGATTGTAAACACTTCAAGATGGCTTTCAATAGGATCCTACAGATTTCACACACTCGTAAAAACTCCTACAAGATTTTTCTGTGAAGGAAAGGAAGCAGTATATCTACTACTAACATCTCACAGAACAGAGGTGACTGTGGTGCTACTACAGACAGTACATTAAAGAATTTGTCAGGATCTTATGGTTAACCACCCAAAAATAAGGTGTGAGAATAATCTTCAAAGTACAAACACCTAAATTCAGATGCTTATGTGTGAGCTAGATGCTTAATTTCCCGTTACAGTCAGTGGAATGATTAAACTGTCTAAACATAGGCAGCCAGAGCCGTTCAGGATGGTCTAGAAGAGTGGTCTCTAACATTGTTTGATTGTGTGCCTCTCTTGGTAAAATCTTTTGAGCACACATCACCAACATATGTATATTTATTTACGAATTATATGCATGTACTACTGTACTTATATATTACGTACATTACAAAGCACAAAAAAATTGAAACAAGGATGAGATAAAGATGAAATAACCACTACTTTAAAAATATTTATTTTATTTTACTTATTAACAGTACAAAAAATGTTTCTTCACACATCCCAATGAATTGTCTTGCGCACCTCCTAGGGTGCATGCACCCCACTTTGGCAACCATAGGTCTAGAGAAGCACGGTTTGCCTCCAGCTGCTGATATTCAAGTGCAAGTTGCCCATAGGTCCTGTGTAGTGTCTGCCAGCTTCAGGCATGTCTCTTGGATATTTACATGTATCTATTACAAAACGTGGCAAAAGAGGTAAGCAAAGTTGGCATTATTGAGGAAAAAAAATCGTATTTTCATCCTTTTTAACAAAGGGATGCATTGCTTTATTTTTCTGGGTATTTAAAGCATTTGTATTAGATGTTTAAAGTTTTGTTCCTTCCCAACAAAAAAAAAACAAACACAAACAAAAAAAAAAAGGAGAAAAGGAAAGATGAGCTGAGAGATCACTGCATGTGGTCAGCAACACTGGCTGTGCTTCTGCTCTCCGCTACGAGAGGTCCTTACCACAGGGAGGTCAGCAAAGAGCAGAGGTGGAATAGTTGCCGTCAGGCAGTGCCTCCACCGATGTAAATCCACAAGTCCTCTGATCAGGGGACAGTCAGCCCTATACATTGGTCAGGAATATAATTCAGCTTTCTCTAAGGAGATGGGACATGAGTTTTAGGAATGTTAAGAAGGATAAAGAGTTACGCTGCTGTTTTCTTCAAGGTCAGATCACGGGATTTTTATCTCAAATCTGCCAATGTAGATTTTTATCTTCATAAGAAAACCCAGAATGAAGGAATCAGCAAGGAAAAATGGTGATAGAAACCCTGCTTGAAAAAAATACCCCCAAAACTAAAAAAAAAAAACAAAACAAAACCAAAAAACCACTCAGAAAACAAATAACCCCCAAACAAAACAAAAAAACCCCAAGCCTCATCTTAAAAATAGAGCGAGTCCCAGAAAGAAGTTCTACCTGGACTACACCAAATACTGAAGGAGAGGGAAGGAATAGCACCTGCCTACCTGTGGCCATTTAGATGATGAGATACTGAGGCTCCCTTCTGCCTGTTAGGGGTTTCCAACACTTTGTGCAGTTGTTTGTCCCAGAAATGGGCTTTAGCCACATGGAATGAGAACTGAATTTCCTCACTTGCCTCAGTTTAAGACCTGCAGTTTCATAAGGCAGCTGAATCCCTAGTAAACCCCAGGGAATGTTGCAGCCTTTTCCAACCCGAGCCACTTAATTTTTCTCTCTGCTACATTGCTGAGCAGCTGAAAAAGCAATGATGGGGCACTTTGTCTAAAAATGCCTATTTACTCTCGGTAATTAACCCCTAATTCAGTGGCTGGACAGATAAAGATAATCAAAGTATAAAACACCTGGTGTAATTGGAGCTTAAAAATGTCTTCTACCATCTGTTAATTTTGCAGTATATGCATTTTCTTTCATCTCCATGCCACAAATCCTTGCTCAAAGGAGTAATTTGTCTGCATGAAAAGCTGTGGTTAAATCCCTCTTTTTTTTTCCCTTTTTCCCCTCTTACAGCTTTTATTTATACATAGGCTGTTCATGGAACAACTGTTTATACTTGTTTTCTGATAAAGATATAACTTATGTTATCATTTCAGAGCTTGAAATATTAGGATTTTCTCCTGTAATTGTATTTAATATCTTTCCATGAAAAGAAAGCTTAGATAAAGAAACCACCTAAAGCTTTTAGGTGACTTCAAAAAAGAAAAAGTCCCACCCCAAATCAGAGGGAGGCAGGGAATGATGCATACTAAATATTTAAAAGGTTCATATTCAGGGGAATATATCCATTTTTTTTTATTAAGCAAAATGCTCAGATCAACCTGCAGAACAATAATTCTAATTTTTCTATCATCTTCCCTGGTTCTAATCCACCGTTTCCTGACAAGCACCTTATGATGATGACAGAGGGACAAGTGTAGCTGGCAACAAGTGTGGTTTTTGTTTCTATTAGTGTACAACCCTGGCTTCATTGAGAAACGAAGAGTTTCTTTCATCCAGGGGCTGGACACAGTCAGAGGATGTTGTGCTGTTGGCACCTGGTAAATGAAAATCAGGTTGACAGCTGCGACATGTGAGGAGCAAAGAGCTGGGTCCAAACAAACCGTTAGGTGTAAAATGGTTAGGTGCCATGCTCTCTAGGAAGCAAAAGAGGAGTTAAAAGAGTAAATATCTTTGGAGGTCTATGTCCAACCCGCCAGTCCCAGTTGTCTGCCGGTGGACTGATGGCTCGTGTCATAGAATCATAGAATCATAGACTCGTTAAGGTTGGAAAAGACCTCTAAGATCATCGAGTCCAACCGTCAATGTCCTTGTCCCTGGTCTCGTTGTAGAACAAAACAGATGATCTTACATCTTTTGGAATTTCACTGGGAGGGAATTAGTAACACAGGGCTGGAAGAGACTTCCTGGATCACTGAATCCATCCTTTGCTCATAGGAAACGAGGCAAATTGTGTTTATTCCAGAAGAGACAACAGAACAGCAATGCTTTCGCCTTCACCATGAAACTAAAAGTCACAAAACAGTCTCCATCATCCAAATAAAGGATAAAATCATTATTATTTTCCACTAATTGATTTAATGTTGGGAGCAATTTGGCTTCTTAAATATCCCATTTCACATTATACAGAAGTGAAGCTCTTTGGAAAACTTGGCAGTGGTCTGCATCTCCTGACTAGTACTTCTGGCTGATTTATCAGTTTGAAAATGTGTTGTAATCTGCATAAAAATGGAGTCTGCAAACTGATTTGGATTAATCAGGTCTGACTGTAATTCCTTTTGGTATCCTCATTTGAACAGCACATCAATCATGATGACCTCTTTTGATAATAATGTTACCGTAATATCTAATTTCATATTAATTCCATTGTAATTTAGTGGGCATTCATTCTAACAGTAATTCCTATGGAATTACATCTGACATCCCCATGAATACCAAAATAACTCAACATGATAAATGTTATTACATCGAATACCAAAGGAGGCAATAATGATTTGCCATTTATAATAAAATGTTGCCCGCAAACCATTAGTGGACATTACTGCCTAGTGTTAAGGATGTTCCTGTGTAAATCTGTTCGCATCCAACTACATCCTGAATGTCCCCCCTGTGTGCCAACATAAGCTTGAAAAGAGTTGCTCAGATGCCCATTTTCCCGACTCAAGATACATATGATTTATCATCAGCCACTGAACCCATTCAATCAGTGATCTCATGTTGAATCTCACAAGCCAGATCTCGTCAGCCTGTCAATGAGAAAAGCTTGAAAGAGCACAGAGATGGTTTCCAGCAGTGGTTGTGCCAAGACGCTTCCTGATATCCTCATCTCTCATTAGCGTTAAATTAGTCCCTCCATGCGATGGTAAGAGACACTCAGCTCTTTGAGGGCTCTGCCTGTTGGATGAGGCACAGATATGAGCTCTTGTTCTTGCTTTGTGTGGATATATATTTATATATATATATAAATGTATAACTTTATTCAATGTCTATATGTCTCAGTTGACATATATATAGCTTACAGAGGCAGAGGGGGTGTGAAAGGTGGTTGCCAGCGTGATCTTGCAAAACAAATGAGACATAATTTGTTCTCAGCTTTTAGACACACCATCATTCTTGAGGAAATAAGGCTGGCCAAAACAGAGTACAGGTATCCCTTACTTGTCTGGATGACAGTGCCAGTCATCCTGGCATCACTCCCAGGGTTCATAAGAATGGGATTAAAGAGCAACTGGTGCCTCAGGCTTTGTATAGCTTCATGCCTGTTATTTCTGCAATGGCTTCTTGTGAGACTCACTGCAACCTCACGAGGCAGCAGTTTGCAGACTTAAATATGAGAAAACCAGCAAAAACCTCTGTGTATTTTCTGTTGGCAGCATTTATGCACCTAATAATTTGCATATGTACGTTTTGGGAGGTGAATGAAGAACACAACATCGTTGTGCATTTCTGTTAAACAAGTAGAAATTAAGCCTAAGGTTCAGATGAAATCCGTTTGCCACTTTTTACGCTGCCCCCCGTTAGGAGTGCTGCAGCAAGCCTCAAGCACTTGGGAGGTGTTTCTGTTGTGCATTTCTGTTAAACAAGTAGCGTAAGGTTCAGATGAAATTCGTTTGCCACTTTTTATGCTGCCCCCCGTTAGGAGTGCTGTAGCAAGCCTCAAGCACTTGGGAGGTGTTTCCCCAACTCAGTGTTCAATCTAGGGACTCCAGCAGCAGCAGGATTTGCAAGCCTAAATCTCCTGGAGCTCCTACAATCAGCAGTGTGTGGGCTCAGTATCACCATCCAGTCAGCAATGGTTAAAGGGGTGGAAAGCAGGAAACGTATTTTATTTTTTCTGATAATAATCAGTGATCAGGCTATTTCAAGATATTCTGGATATTTGGTTTACTGACTGAGAGGCTTATATTTGTGCAGTTCCACCTGAACTCCAACTTAATCATTCCTTTTGCTGCAATTTTTCTGGAAGCTGAAAATGAGTGGGGATAAACTCAACAATAGACAGTCCCTTCCCATTTCATGGCTGCACAAGTCCATTCTTGTGCACATTCTGTGTGTATTGATTGCTTTTGTTGAAAGTGAACATGCTAGGAAATAGAAGGAAAAAAAAAAAAGAAAAGAGTTTTTCCCCTTCCTTTAGATAGGTATGGCCTTCATTGGTCCCTCTAAGCACGAATTACCTTCTCCAAGCAGCAATCGCTATAGGGTACACTTTAGGGAATAGCTTATCTATAAAGCCACCAATGCCATTCTAAGTTATCTAATTCAGGTAAAAAAAAAAACGGCAAAGGGACAAGGTCCCTGGAATAACCCAAGAAGGAGCACTGCAGAGATAGAAGGAGGTATATCAGTATAGCATTGAAGGTGTTCAAGCCTTAAACGGCCTGAACAGATGCTTGAGAGCTAACAACATGGGAAAGGGAAAGGTGTGGGCCAGGGATGCTGCCAGAGCCACAGCTTACCAAGCTCATAATGTCCATCAGCAGATATAAATAAGGGCAGTGTGTACAAACTTGTGTTAGGCTTGTGTTTCATGCTGATGCAGCATACAGTCTTCATCTGAGATCATTAAAGTGTCAGGGTTTTTTTTTCAAAAGCAAAGGGGTCAGATTCTTCCATGCACATTAGCCCTTCTTTCAGTCTCTCCGATATAAAATAGGCCATTAAAAGAAGAATATCTCAGATGCTGATGAATAATTGTTGTAATGGGACACTATATTCCACTGCCAAGCAAGTACCAGCACCAAACACAGACAGAATGGAATATCCTTAATTTTGTTTCATAATACTCTATAATCTAATGACATAGCCCTAAATTACACTCTGAAGCTCCTTATCAGACGATGATTCAGAACAATCCTGAGTGCTCCTTAGAGTCAATAGGGAAAGTCTTCCAATTAGTAAATGTAGCTTACAATTTTCTTTTCTAAGCGTGTAGCTACATATTTCATTTCATTAAACCAGAACTTTTTACCCAGATTATCTGTAGGAATGCTTTTTCCTTTCTGTTTCCAGCTATTCATCCACTTCTTTTCCTTTTTGTCAGCTGCAAACTCAATTAGTAATTTTGAATATGTACATATTTTTATTAATAAGGATATTAAGTAGCACAGAGCAAATGGTCAGTATCAGAGAAACTCTTTATGATTTTAGTCAATGCAAAGCAGCAAACAATTTGTGTTCAATAAGAAACTGTGGCACATAAAAACAATAATGTCAATCAGTTTACAAAAAAGTGGTGGAAAAAGCCAGAGAAAGCCTGAAAGTTGATTGCAAAGTCCAACCTGCAAGCACACTTTGGCACTGAATTGGCATCTTTTTTCGTTCTGTATAGCTCACGGTTGGGTTTTGTGCTTGTGTGTAGCATTTGACTTGCATACGAACACAAGAAGTAAATGTGAACTGTTAATAATGCTTACATTCCGTTCAAGATCTCTTTAGCTCTTTCTCACAGTGGTGGTTTACACTTCTCAGAATTAAGCCCTGCCAGCTGTAAATTAGCAAGCTAGCATACAATTCAGCTGTAAAGCATGCATTTGAATGAATATAGGTCAATCAGTCAGCTCTTTACAGGGTTTTTGCCACAGAGGTATGTTTTGCTGTCTGTGCTGTTGTGGCCACACAGTGCTAACAAGTTCTCATTCTTGACAGTTTAAAACTATGGTAGACTGCAATTATAGCAAGACTTCAGGAAAGACCAAGCCTTGCTCTCTTTCGTACACATATGCACTGACATACACCAAATTAAACCTTTTCTAACTCACTGAAATTCTTCCTTTTTTTCTGGGTATAAAGTAAAAGTGAATGCCCTCTTGATAAAACCTGGCAAGTGTAATTAATAAATGAGTACAGGAAATTACTAACACCAGTGCAGCAATGGGAACTGAGTCATAGCTTCAGCTGATGACCACATCATTTAATTTTTTTTTTTTTTTTTTTTTTTAAATTAAGGCAGTAGCTGCCCACAGCAGGTTTTCACCTTTTCTGCCAATTATAGGCACAAACAGAGAAACAACGAAGAAAATAGACCGAACATTAGCAGTCAAGTTTTCATTGTGTGCGTATTGGTATCTCTTGAAGTCAAAAGTGTCTTCTAATATCGAGTGCGGGACATCGTGGTGCTGTACCGATGTGTGTCTATTAAAGATCCTTGCAAAGGTCCTATGACAACGTAAAAGGTAATGGACTGATAAGTACTTTATGTTTTGCAGCTACTGCATCTGAAAATGAAAGAATTACATGCAAACAAGGTTTTTGGGTATTATTATTATTTGAAAGTCTGACTATTCTGTTTCAACAGCTACCACACATCAGGTGTAAAGATGCAGAGAGAGTAACTATAAAGTATCTATACCACAGTATAAGTATTACATTCTTTTTTAATTTGCCCTTGCAACTGGAAGCCTGGGGTGAGATTTAGGTCTGATACACACCTGTAAATTTGTAGTAGTCTATTTGTTTACCCTGTGTGTCTACATCTAAATATAATTTTGTCTAAATACTTGATAATGTAGATGGATAGTTATAAAATTTCTTCTGAAATGACTGTTGGATTGTAGGACTTTTTTTCATTTTCTTGTTTGGGGCATTGATGTTTTCACTGTAAATACTGGAACACAGTTCTCCATAGTATGAGCATGTCTCAGATTTTAAAGAAGCCTTTGGCTAGTTAGAAGCTATTAAGATTCACAGAAAACAGACACCCGAGAGATGGTGACAAATAAATAATGTGAAAAACAAGTGATGTAAAGATAGATAGCTCCTTCACTTATTTCAGGTGAATTATGCATTTTAGGTGGTTTCGCTCTCTGTATTTTGGATTTTTGTTTGTTTGTTTGCTTGCTTTTATCTAATGCTTGTTAAATTCTAAAATTTTTGCATAAGCGTGGCAGCAGCACAGGCTGTGCCATCCAGCTGAGATGAATGTGGTATGAGTTGCTTCCCATAAATTAAGCTCTCTTGCTTAGTTAATCTGTTATAACAGGCTTGGGATGAAGAAAAACAATTCTGCCTGAAACATCCCTATTTCCCAGCCAAGTGACACACCTCTTGCCCACCCCTAGAAAGTCCCATGCACAAAGAAATTGTAAACAGCCACTGCAGTGACCAAGGAGAGCCAGAAAGCAAGCTGACAGCAATGAATATTCTCATGAATCAAAGTGCCGAGCTTAATTCATAATGGTTCGGAGGTGCAATGGTATCAGTTGTCCTCAAATATTTGAACAATCTGCTGGTATTTATAAAGATGAGTGCAAATTCCCAAAATGTCTGGAAATGGAACATGATAGATTATCCCCCTGAAAGCTCATACTGGAAATGAGATATTAGCATGTATTTCTCTTTTCGCATGGGAGTTCTACTACTGCAAATTCTTCATAGCTGTGTCTGTCCCTTACAATGCGTTCATACAGTGTGGCGCACAGTGGGACCTTGATCTTTGCTAGAACGTCTTAGCATGAAAACAACGGAAATAATTAATGCAGAACCATTTCATTATCCTCTGTTTATAATGTGTCAGTCTTTCAGAATGAGCGCAGGGGAAAAAAAAAAAAGGGGAAAAAAAGAAGACAAATTTATCTTGTTAGTCTCCCCTGAGTCACAACAGCAAAAGTATCATTAGCAACCTCCATATTCACATGAATTAGTCATGCCATTTTGGTAATAATATCTCACATTTCTTTAACCTCTTCAATCGATGCACAAAATACAGGGCTGTTCTTGCTCATGTTGAATTTTTACATCCTCTAAGCATGTATATTGCACTCAAGTCACCGAGATTTCACCTGAAGTAGAAGACAACACCAAAGGGGTGAGTGTAGCAGATTTCTGTTCATCCCCATGGGAACTTCACAGGATAAAAAGAAAAGTCTATCTTTTCCTTCGTTCTCCATCAGCCTGGAGAAAGACCAAACATAGGTTGTTTCTTTAGCTGTTTCTGGAAACTTTAGCTGCAAGCTCTTCATTACAGATGAGCAAGCTGAAGAAAGAAGGATGGTCCATATGCCACTTTCTGTGTCTGTACTAGTAAGTTAAACAAGCCCAAGACTGTTCTCTTGCTAAGACCAGCTGGACTAGGACCCTCCATTTCCATTCTATTAACCCCCCTTACTCTCCAAACAAATCTAAAATGCTTGTTGGGAATGGTCACTGGCTTGTCCTAAGTTGCAAACTGTACCCACGAATTGTTGTGAAGAGTGTGGGTTACACCAAGAACTCTTCCAACCATTTAACAGTAGAGATGATTGTGTTCTGGTCCTGGGCACTTCCCTGTCCCAGTTCAATTTACTAGTGTGACACCGTTGAGGGCAAAAGGGAACTTTTCATTCAATTTGATGAATATTGGAACATTAGATAAGCAACCTGCCTCCAGGTAAAAAGTCTGAAGCCTTAAACCATTATCCTGAGAGCAGCAGAATAACTTTCCACTTTCTTTCACTGCCTCTCTTCCACACATTGCAAAGCATATGTTAACATAAACAGAGAAATTAGGTCTTTCTTTTGAAGTGACCTGTTCTACCTGTGAACCGTGCCCTTCTTTCCACACCACCAACTGCACCCTGGCAGATAGATCTGCTCTATGTGGAGGTGGTTGCGGTGTGTCCTTAAAATATCCTTTAACCCAGAAAATAAATTCTGCTGGTGTCTGCTGCATTTCTACCACCACAGCCACAAGCTCTTTTGCAAACCAAACATGCTTGCTGCCATTCCTTCACATCTGTAACATTTAACTTTAATGACTCTGCCCCTGAGGAGCTGCAGAGTAGCATTTCAATTCACCATCCATGGATTTGTCCTAAAGAATTAGAGACATGTCAGCTTATCAGTCTGTGACCTTTTCTATTAACATTGTCTTCAGGTTGACTTGGCAGCACAGAAGGAAAATAAATCTTGTTACCCGAAGCTGGTCTGGCTTGCCAGGATAGTGCAGCTGTGGCTCAAATCTGTTAAATTTTAAAATTGCAAACATTGCTATGACTACATAAAATTTATTAGGTAGAACAATCCCTGGGAAGGGGTGGGGAGGAAAGCAATGGAATAGAAACCATTAAAATAGATATGAAGGAGGGGGTTTTTGCAAAGCTGGAAAGTTGCATTGTTTAGCTTATTTACAGCCTGGCCTGACACCTTAGAGATAATGCAGAGTCACCATGTAAATTATATGACCTTTTCATGTTCCAATCTTTGGGAGATCTACGCGGACACGCTTCCAAGCAAGCTGCATGGGCCTTCTTTATCACCTGCTCCCAGACTTTTTCAACCCTTTTTCTGTTGTGTTGTTTTAATGATAAAGGGATGGGGGGAAGTATAGTGACCCCAGAAAGTGATACCATGGATAAGTCTTCTGACAAAAACCTGTCCTGGCACTATAGCCCCTGCATTTCCCACTGCTTCGATATTCTGTGACGTCCTATCACGGAGCAGTGTATGAACTGCCTTCTCAGGATGCTCTCCTTTATCATATAAGGACATTTAGGGCTCAGAACATCTGCTTAAAAATCTAATGTCTTCTGAGATACACAAGGGTGTTTAAGAGACCCACAGCAGACTTGCAGATTTGACATGGGACCTACATGTCTGGGGGTCCTCAGCTGATCAGGAGGCAAAGGTGAGCTAAGCTATCTCAGCGGACTTGATATTTAGACAAATGAATTGAGCCCCAATAGTGGGATTCAGCTGCAGATTAAGACAGCTTAATTAGTGCCTGGATTCAGTTAGGTTCTAAACTCCCACTGGAGTCAATGGAAACCAAGTTAGTGCATGCAGCAGAACCTAGGGAAGGAGATCCCCTTAAAGTAGGGACCTATTTTTGGCCATAGGTCTAGTGGCAGCAGGATACTGCACAGGTCTCCTCGGACTCTGATACTAGCTTAGACACCCAACATACATTTAGGCAGCTACATGAGGACACCTAAATGCTTTTTTTAAACTTGATCAAACTTCCACAGTTAAAAATTCTAGGAAATCACAACAAAAAAAAGGAGTAGGAAAGGCTGTTTCCTATGTATGTTGGTTTAGTGGAGACAATATGATTCCGTTTTTTTCTCCTACTTTCTAGCTGTAATATTGGCCAGGTTTTCTCCTTTCAAGTAATAGTTTTTTGTCATTTGGGCTCTCCCAGTATGCTTGTACAAGTGTCCGATCTCATCTGTTGTACTTAGGCCCTGTTACAACTGTAAAATATAATAATTAATGCATTAGACAGATACTGAATTTAAAAAAAAAAAAAAAAATTAAAAATCTAAATTAAACTAAAGCAGAAATAACAGAGCAGTTGATCCATGCTGGTAACTATTTCAGAGTAAGCCTGTTTTGAGGCGATAAAATGAGGCAGCCTAATTCCAGAATAAGTGTCTTCACAAAAACATTTGTACTGTGATAAGTAAACCCACCTGAAAATATTTTCTTTTTATATATTTTCAACTTCAGGGGAAAAAAAAAAAAATATTCTTGATTTAAAAGTATATCTTTATCAAAACAAAAGATATAATGTGGTCTAGGAATTCTTTTGATGTCTTATTTGCTCTCACTCTTTTCTACGGTCCAGAAGCAGATGTTGGGTTATATCTTCCATGATGCACAATATTCTCCCTTTCTTTGCAAAGGGTGGTGATATCTATTAAGTAACTGGTATGGTGATGCATGATGCCAGGCCTATACAACAAAATGGGAAGACAATACACCTGACAGCAGCACACCATCTGCATTTTCTGGGGTTCCTGAAAGTATTTTCCTTCAAAATACTCCTCCCTTGTTGCAGTTGTTTTGCAATTCTTTGTGATTATAATGTTTGTGAAACTGGAGCTATTGCTTAGCGTGTTGAGACAAGTTGGAAACTTCATTTCTCTTCTGTTCATTTGGGAGGCAGCATAGCTTCTACTGCAATTAGGCAAATTAATAGAGAAAAGTTCCACTAAACAAAAAATCAACAGGTAAAACCCCAGGGTCAGGAACTCCCTGCAGAGCAGATTTCTGGAAGGATACACAGGTTGCCTCATTCTTATCCTCTTTTCCTGAATGTTTGTTCCTGGCTACTGTCAAACACAGGACTATCGGCTAGATTTTTAAGGTAGGCATTTCTGGTCTGATTCAAAATGCCGGTTACAAGACAATAATGAACTGAACAAAATTTCACAATGAATCAGTAATCCTCTTTTCCTAGAGGTATTTTGAGCTTTCCTTGAAGGTGTCTTAGACAAGTACTGAGAGGCACCGGCCAAATGGGAAAAATTCCAAAGTGACAACAGAACATAAACCTGTCTTCAGAAAAGTCACTTGGTCCTAGGTATTCCCATGCATTTAGCTACCTCGTATTGGTCTCAAAATAAATCATTTACATCATTAACCCTAAGGATATAGGTCTTAGGACCTTTGTACCGTAAGCATCAAAATCAAGTCATAGTGAATTACAGTAACATTTAACACCTTTTGTGAAATTGCAACTGAGGAAATTCAGATCTCTTAATAGTGCTCTCAATACTATGAAATTCCTGAAATTAAACGCTGAGTAAAACATCTCAGCTTCAGGTTGAATTTTTTCAACCCGTTACAGAGAAAAGCCTGGACTTGTGGCAGACCACTGCCGAAATAACCCAAGGAAAAATGTCTTTTTAAGTTACAAAGCAGATTTGTAAGTCAAAATCACAAAATCACTGAGTGCTTGGCTCACAATTTTTCGATAGTAGTAGCTGTTAATATTCTCCCTAGAAAATTAGATAACTGCAGAGCTGGGCCATAGATCAGGGTATTGTGTCTTCCTCTTCGTGCAGGTACATGTCAGAGTGTCCTAAGTATTTTTGCAAGTGTTGACAGAGTGAAAGAGTCAACATTTAATTGGAAGATCAAAAATTGAAGTAGCATGCCAAATTGCTGATTAGATGGCTGTCTGTCCATTGGGTTTTCACTAAAGAATTGGCTGATTTATGACCTGGCTGACAGTAAAAGTTCCTCTCTGCAGCACGAGGGCATCTGCGTTTCTCAATGAGTTTGACAAAGAGCTTCATGGTCAATATTTTACATAAGGTAGACTAACACCGAGGTTGGTGCTTTAGGTTTATCTTCACAGCTCCTCACCTTCTTGTGCATTGTGCAGAATTTGGGCAGATATTAATGCAGAGGGAAAAGGATGGCTTAAGTGCTTAGGGTTTGTATCTCATCTCATAATCCTTCTCTCCTCTCAATACGTTCAATATGTTTAAACTCTTTTCCTGCTGTCAGAATATCTGTAAATGGATAGTGAGACATCTTACATGTATGAATGACATATATGATTTAATTTACATTCAGTACATCTAATATACATTTAAAGGTATGTTAATATGCATTATTTTATTGATTATAGCTAACATGCTATTCAGCACAAAATACTGACACATAACATCCAATATCTCTAAGGAGAACCAGAGTCCTTGGCTAACCATGGATTCGGAGGTTCATTTTTATTGTCTATTTGCATTTTCTACAAATAATTTACACAGCACTCTGAAGCTGTGCTTTGGTTATCGGTGGTTATTTCCATAATGTCCAATCTCTAAGCTATGAAAGATTATTTACATTAGTTACATTATGTAGGGGGTAGGGTTTATTTGTTGGGGAAAATGTTTGACCACTTTTATGCAGCTTCACCTACCTAAATTCAAGTACCTATATAGTAAACTTGCAGCTTCCCTATATAGTAAAAGAAATATTTTCATCACCTTTAAAGGGTATTTAGCCTGATTAAGATCTTAATCAGCCTCCAGATTCACATTACTTTTCCAGTATATTAAATGTAGAATGAATAAGGACTCAGTTTATAATATTCTGGTATGCTTAGTTTAAGTAGTATGAATATTTAAAATTTGATGACACTGAAAGCATTTTTCAAGAACATTTCTAAACAAATACATGTGGAGAGCATTCATACTTAAGGACAATTCATACTGAAAGAGAGAGATATAACCAAATTAATTGATTACTAATTAGAAAAAAAATATTTGCAGAGATTTCATGCACAGTTTCCTAAGTTTGGGCTCTAATAGTAGGAAGTAAAAAAATATTTTCATAAGCTCCTTTTTCTCCGCAGTCTTTGCCATGTGAAGATGCTCTTCACATATTTCTTTCCACATCAGTTTGCTCATCTATTTTTAAACCTCATTTCAGTATGTCTTTTCATCATTACTTAAACCTATTAATTTATCTTTTCCTTTGGGATATATATATATTTTAACTCTGTAAACTATTTTGGGAGAGATTTTGTATGAAATAATACCATAGAGAAGAATTAACATTGTTACCATTGGGCAGCCACTTCCTAGGCTGAACTTCTAATTAAGTTATTCTTGGTTCCTGCAGGGGAATACTAACCATATGTTTCTAGGGATACCAGGGTTAATTGTCTACCTAGACTATCGGGACTGCATTTCTTTAACTAGCACAGATTGCTAAAAGAGAATAAGTGAAGCTCTCTGGAAGAGAAGTATAATTTTACAAATAAGAGCTGTATTCAAAATATCTTCTTGGAGGTTCACAGATAGGTGGAGAAAGATTTGGGCAGCAAAAAGAATGAGGTCCATAGCAGAACAGTTAACGTGAAGTCAATATTGAAGGAAAAAGGACAGATGGAGCAAAGAATAGTTCACCTTGATGGAGGGATGAAGTCACTGCACTTTGTTTGGATGTTTGAGTCTCAGTCATTGGAGAGTTGCAGTTCATACACAAGCTAGCATGATACGAGTTACTTACTAAAAGAAATGAGAGATCGGGGAGACAATATCAGGTTTGGGCACTGGTTCACAATCATTCAAATAGGAATGAACAGCCCTGTGCAATCTTTTCATGATGCAGAATTGGCCAAAGCGTACTTAGATAAGACATTCCTAAGTCAGCAGCAGAAACTGCTTCTGCAGATGCAGGAATGGCCACACAGGGCTAAGATAGTTAGGAGATATTTTATATGTAGCATAAGATAACGTATAGTGGTGGATCATGCATGTGCTGGAGTAATCACACAGGATCATGGAGCAGCAAGATATAAGAACTGAGAAAAGCAGTGGACTGAGGAGTCTCACCCAATCCAGCTGAAGATACCGTTGCAAGGACCCTTGCAATAGAAACTCACCTCACCAACCAGAGAGCAGCTAAACAACCTGAGGGATTTGATTCCCCAGGTGAGCTTAACCCTGTGCAAAGATCCCAATAATTTCTTTTTTTTTTCTTTTTTAACAGCTCCTCTGTCTGTGAATGCCTGTGCAACACAGACATCAAAGCAGACAAATGCTTACCTCAGCACTGCACCCTGCAGAAGCACAGCCCAAGGTGCTAGATGGTAAGAAGTTCATCCAAATTTAAACCAAGGTTTCCTTCCTTCCTGTAACCCTTTAGTTTTAGCAAGCTGTCAGCACACATTGCTGGAGGTAGAGTACTACCACCGCTACTGTGATTACATTGTACTAATTGGCTTCAAGCAGCTTATATGAATCAGTTCAGATCACAGTTAAAGTAAACTCCCGGCTCCTAGGGAGCTGGTGACGTGTACAGTGAGAGCACTATTGAGCTGACCTCGGCTTTCCCCTAAATGCTAGAGAGCAACCATGCAAAAGTTTAGCTTAGTCTCTGTGCTCTCATCTTTCAGGCTTGTCCAGCATCGTCTTGAATGAGATCGTGTCCGACAGCAATCACAGAGCGCGCCTTGACACGTGAATGGCATAGTTGCTGTTACATCAGCCTAAGAATAACCCTCCCTGCCTCTCCTTCTGGACCAGCTGTGTTCCAGCTGTGAAGAATGGGTGGCAAGCTGGGCTGGGCGTCAGAGACTATTAAAACTGAAGTGCTGCTGCTGTGTTTGTTTCACGCCCTGCGGGACCTTACCTCTCTTACTTCAAAAATAAAACTGAATACATTAAATGAATTAGCAGCATGGTGGCCAGCTCAGTAACCCTACAGGAGCATTTTCCTCCACATGTTTCTGACCATTTAAAGCATAATGCAGAGAATAAGCCCTTTTATAATAATAAAACTCAATAACTGGCTAATGTGACTTTTTCTATTAGCTACCGGATAAAGCCTTTGGCCCAGCACTTGTTTGTGTATCCCTTTTGAGTTTTTCACACATCTACTGATGAGTCTAGTGTAGGTTTATACAATTGTCATCTGCTGCTCTGCTCACGGGGTTTTGGGCTGAACTCCATCTCAGTCATTGAATAGTGCTACTGATTTTCAAGGGATGTACTTGTAGAGAAGGGAAAAGCCTACAAAAAGGTGATGTAGACATTTAGGATCTAGTCGTTATATGCTACTTTTGGTTAGCCTATAGAGATAACCCTTTACACTTTCTTTGGATGATTTGTATATTGCATCAAAGAACCAGGTTGGCAAGGCTGACTGTAAGTTAAGTTCTCGTTGTATTCAAAAAGTTCTTTGCTTACTGCGACGAAGTTTAGGGAACAGATTTTTAAGTTCTTTAAGATATTCTGTGGCACAATCAGTAAAGCAATTTAAGGAAAAAAAAAAAATCAGAAGCAGATGCTTCTGATAGCTAATATGTTCAGAAATTTAGGCACTGGAGCAAGAATTGTGTTGACTTTCAAACCAGTTTGGGTCCCTAATTGGTAAAAATTCAGATCAGAGTATCACTGGAGATAGAGCCATGATGGCAAGTGAAATTAGATTCTGTCCAGCTGTATCCTAGAGGCGTTGTTACAGCTCCACATCGGCAGGATGGCGATGTAAGCCAGTTCAGCCTTAGTATCAGTTTTAAAAAGCTTTTCGCACCTTATTTATTTCAGGCACGAGAAGAGAGAAGACAAATCAGTATGAGTTACGTAGAGTAGAAACAAGACTGTGATTTAATTAATGCACATTTCAGTCTATGAAGTGCAGTTTTTTCTAAAAAATATGTTTTGAATATATACTGAGATCTTAATGCTGCTGACAAGCACTGAAACTGTTGTTATCTAGAAATCAATGGGATTTGTTGCATCTGCATCTTTAAGGTGGCTTTGAAATCCTTAAATATAGTTTACAGAATCTTTCAAACTGAAAATTTCTTGGTGACTCAAAATACTAGTTAAGTCACAGTTCAAAGCTTATTATCTCGAGACCTACAGTGAGCAAGCAGTATAAGAAACGTGCTCATCTAGCAATAATTTCACTTAGAACTGAAATACAGCTATCTCTTCAGAGTATAGAAACACAGAAAAGAAACAGTATTCAGGCTAAATTTCAGTAATCCAAATTTGCTCTGTTCCCGTACAGATGATACAGCATTTATTTATATAGTTCTATACACCAAGTGCTTGACTTTACTTACTTTTTATTCTTTATTACAGAAGAGATTGTAACTACACAACAGTTTAGGAGAAGGACTAAAAGAAATGTCATAACTAATTGATAAGTACGTAACACTTTCACTAAGCAAAATATAATCATCTGAAATGGAAAGCTAACAGGTCACTCAGGTTAATAGCCCCTAGCATCTCACACAAATAACTAATCGCTGTCTTCTAATTCACCAGATATGCTCTTTTCCTTACCCTCTTGATTCTCATCTGAATATATTTTTCTTAATATTTATTTGAAACTATCCCCAATACAATATAAAACAGCACTTTCTGATATTCCCTAACCAATTAAGCATAATAATTGCATCCCTCTGCTGCCCTCCTTATGTTGTTAATATAAATTCATAATTATCTGACTCCCATCCCATTTAGTGAGCTTTGGATCAGACCATATGTAGTCTTTTCCGTTCTGCAACAGATCATTATTTTTTAATAGTAGAATGGCTTTTCCTGTTTCAAAGTTCTTCTCTGGATATGACCTTTAGGAATTTCACAGACTTTTGTAGCTGTTGTGCGAGACTCCTTATCCTTTTAAAATCCATAATAAATGCCTGTCAGATATTGCTGCAACAAGATAACATATTACCTCTACATTGGGATCAATCAAATCCCAGGCCCTGAGATTCAATATGTCTTGTCTAAAAGATGTGAAATTTGCTGAATAAATTAAGGGGGAAGTCTAAAGACCTTGTGGACATAAATTAGGAAATCTAGTTGATACACATCGAGATGCAAATTCCTCATGCGTGTGTAGCTAATGAGCTATGTGGTTGCTTAAAAAACATGTATAGTTCCAGAAACAGGCGCAGAGCTGTGAAGGCCACACATAATTTTGCTAATTATAATGTATTCCTTTCCATAGCTGTAATTATGACTTCACTGGCATTTCCGTCTATCAGTGTAGCAATCTCATGTGAATTGTTGCCGCTTCAAGGCACTATTACTTGGTGCTGTTCAGTTATTTGTACCAGTGCATATTTTGTGCAAAATGCAGGTAGATCAGATCTGTTTTGATTTCGTACTGGAATAAATGGCTTATCCAGGTAAGAGAGAATTCCTCTATGGCTCTTCCTGCTCTTGCTATTGGATTATCATGACTTTTTTAAACACTCTTCCAGGTCACAGTTTCTTCATTGTAAATTGGAAATAGATGACACCTGAAGTGTATGTACCTCGGGTGACTTATTTGCCATAGGATTTGATTTAGCCATTTTCCCTTATCTTGAACTTTCTTTCCTCTTTCTCTCTCTCTCTGCTATATTTGATGTCATCTTCTTTTAAAGACAGGGAAAAAGACTTATCAGCAATTTACTGTGGAGAAAGGAATTAGAGAAGAAGTGGGAGGTTAGCTAGAAAGAATCAGTTTGTTCTGCGTAACGGTGTGTGTAGTTTGGATGCAAATTGTGTGGCATTTGAAGTGAATCACTGAAATGTGTATCTAGGCAGATATAGCCCCTGCTTTTAACCCCGACCCAGCAGTGCTTTTTCATATCAACACTGACAGGATGATCATGGCTTGAATTACTCTGCCCAAAGTAAGGCAACGTGAGCTCTGAGAATCTAAAATCCCAATTACTCTTGCAGTGGGCAATGTCAAACCCTTCTCAGAAAAATCTCAGCTCAACTGTGACCACATGGTACTGCTGCAAGGACAGAGGGACTACACCGTGATGGCTGGACATAGCAAGGTTAAACCATCTGCACTGCACATAGGTGCATGAATCCACGTGAAAAGGTGACGGTGGTGTTTCCCCCATGCAGTGAGCTGCACACACGGTGAAGATGGTCTGTCAGTTCAGATTCAAGCATAGGCATGCATTAGGAAGTATTAACAAACTAAACTACTACTCAGTGTGCCTAAGGGCAGCAGCATACGGATCCTTTCATTTTGCTTCTTGTAGGAGTCGTTGGGTTGTTTGAGATTTTTTTTTTTTCGTTTCTTAGAATGGAGAATTTGACTTTAAAAGGCGGCAGCAAAAATTCACTTCTGATATTCTTAGACAACATGAACTATAGAGGATAAAACTCGGGACAAATCTGCCACCCTAATTTGTAAGGCTGATGTTCTGTTTTTTAAAAGTCCATGGAATAACTTCAGAGTTCAGTGTCATGGGAGAAAACTTCATTAGTGGATATGAATCTCTTACATTAGATCACCAGAGCATGACATGGTGGGGGGAGGGGCCTTTAGCTAACATTTGCAATTAAACTCTATATTCTGAGCGGCTGCTGACCTCCACTGTTGAGGAATATTCATGGATTAATACATTTCAAAGCCAGGAGGGTCTGTTTCAGTAATCTAGTTCCAATGATTAGGTAACATGGGGCTGGAAGCATCACCTGGTAAATGTTGCATCATGACCACAGCTCTTGCAAGAATTACAGAATCTTTTTCTGAAAATATCTAGTAGTTCTCATATCAAGATTTAAAGTAGTGAATTCATGTTTTTCCAAATGAATTATTCTAGTACTTCATTACCGTATTTAAAACATACGCCTCTGCAGTTTATTGGTTGTTCTGAACCTCGTTGCCACAGGGATTGTAAAACATTTCCCACATGAATAATTAACACATTTCTCTCTGTGAATCTTTTATATTAAACTATACAGTCATTTAGAGGGATATAACAGAAAGATTTACTTAATGATGATCTCTGCAGAACACGCTGTATTTCCTACTGTGGACACAGAACAACTACGCTATCTAACTAAGCTGTCTAATCTGGATATTTAATCATTAAAGGTAAGGGCCATGATACTTTTATTAGTTTTCCATAACTTTTTTTTTAGTTTCTGAGAGTCTGTTTCACTTCCTGCTCTTATATTAGAAACTCTGTGTTTGTGTGCGTGTGTGCCCACATGAGGAACAGACAGAGGGGAAGAGGAAGTCTTTATGTATGTGTGGATAGATAGATAGATAGATACATTATGCACAACATGCATAATTGCTTTGATCAGAGGGTAAGACCAGATGACCCCCAGTGGTCCCTTCCACCCTAAATCATTCTGTTATTCTATGATTCAATCCATTGGTGATTAACAGAATATCGGAGTGCTTCACATACAACCACAAACAGACATTCACTACAGCTCTATCAGATATTTCAGTATTCCTTCCTTCCTTCCATCCATCCATCCCTCTATCCTATAGATACATCCTTCATCATGAGGACAGGGAAAGGTAAAAGTCAGCTAAGCTCTGCAATGCATATTGACTCACTTTCTCAAAGCCTTCTTGAAAACAGTCACATCTATCCACTTTGGATACTTCTGTGGAGTTCACAACATAAAAATGAGATTGAGATTTACTCTTTAGTGTTAGGGCACAATGTTGCCAGTTGACTTAGGCAAAGAATCGTAGCAAGGGGAGTGGTTTCTTTCATTTTAATTTTTTTACTTTATGGGTGAACCTTTATCTTCCACAGAAAAATTCTAAATTAATTTTCTATAGACACACGTTTTGCTTTCCAAATACTGTTGCAGAAGCAGAAGAAAATAAATATTTCATATGCATCACTTGGTCCTAAACTAATTTAATAGGAATGGTTTGTTCAGGTTCTAAGTGTTTGAAGGGATATGGTATCATACATTACCAGTAGCATCACAGCTACTGTCTGCTGCATGATTTTTTCCTCAGTACAGAAACTGATATCGATTGCCCTTGGCTCTGCAAAAAAGCTGATCCTTAGAAGGTGGAAAAGCTGTTGTGTCCCACTTTGAAAAGATTGGGATGTTGACATGTCAGAAATTGCTTCGTAAGGGTGTCTTCCTTATAAGATTAATGACAAACCTTAAAAACATTACTTCACATAGGGAAAACATCTCTTTCTACTAAAAGTAAATATAGACATGTGGGTGAAAAGATAAGGGAATTGCTAAGAAGATTGTGTGGGAAGAGGCTCACTGGAAAGATATTTTACATCGTGTGTATTTGTATGCATTTTTTCTTTTACTGCTTGTTCATAGCTTATTCTTTAACCTGTATAGTTTGACACTATTGTTCTGGTTTAGATCAGCTGGAAGGCATGCAAAATACAATGAAAATATTAAAGTAAATAAAACTTCAGATGCTTCATTTAAAATACTTTTTATTTTTTAAATTAATATGAACAATTAAATAAAATTAACAGAAAAAATAAAATAAAATAAAAAAAAACATTCACAGACCATGTATTTTAAGAAATCATTGGATGAATTAGAATTTAAATAAAGACTGTGAGATTTACCCTGATATAATAGCATGAAATTAAGACATAGTTTTACCTGTGTTGTTACTAATAGACAATATATTCAATTACATACCAAATCTGATTTACTTGTTGTCTATGCAATTAAAATGCAAATATTCAGGTCATAATTTTAGAAGCCTCCAATTTTGGTTGTAACATTGTACAATATTGTTGCTGCTGTTATTAACAATAATTCATACAGAAATGTACCGTAACTTTAACTACCAACATGTGCCATCCTGAAACAGGGCTTTACGTGTCCTATATAAAGTCTAAACTGCTGTATTGAAGCTCTAACACAATACATCTTGGTGAAAGTCTTTAGTCGCTCCAAGGACCTCTATTTAAGCTATGCCAGTGCCTTCTTTAGCCAGCCTTGTGGAGAAAATATTCCAAGTAATGCGTTATCTTGGATCTCTTTTTAGGTTTGTTCACCTCGGTGACTTGTGAATTTGATTTTCAAGATGCTCTTCGCTTAACAAAGTGTGAACATTAAACATTGGGTGGGGTTGTATCCATGCTAACAGGTCCAGGCAAACTGGGCGCAAACCAAAGGTAAAATAATTTTTTAGAAACACAAATAAAAATACTCTGTCTATGATACATTTTAATTACTGAAGGCATTTAGGATCTATAGTAGTCAAGGTAACCTTATTTATTAGATAATATAATTTTCCAGCTAGAACATTTGATTACTGATTAGAACATACCTCTCTTTAGCATCAGATGAGCAATATCAGGAAACCCAGAGGTCTGGCCAGTGTTCATGACTACTGTCCATCCGTGCTGGTACCAGCCTCTGGGTCAGATGGATTCTGTGCAGCAAACAATGAACGTCATCTGCATAAAAGGCAGTCTAGGATATACGTCCTCTGTTGTCACACAGAGTATTGATAAAGGTGTATTTTATTACTTCAAAGATGTTACAGGAAGAAAAATATCTTTTATGCTGGCCTGTCTAGAGAGCTTAGGAATGCCCAGTGTCAGCCTTATGGGAGGCTAGAGGAATGTTTTATTGTTACTAAAGAACACACAGAAGACTCAAAACTGCTATTTTATTATGGCCCAAGAACTCTAAAATTGCTAAATAAAGAAAGCCTGTTTTTTTGTAGCTGCCAACTTTGAGTTTATTGCCCTCCAAAAGTGAGGAATTAAGTGTATATCGGTTTGTCTCCTGCCCTTGAAGAAAAGGAATGGCTTTGGGTTTTGTTTTTTATCTAGACCTACTTATGGGCTATCACGCCTGCTACCTACAACATTCTCTCGGGAGAGACAATAAAAGAATGCAGTTACGTTTTATTACTGATGTGTGATATAGGAAGCATCTTGGCTTCACCCAAGTACTTGAGGTTTTCAGATTTTAGAAATGAAGCTATCCTGTGTCACTCTACTGCTTTAGACAGAAGCAGTATGGTAAGTGCAGACAACCGAGTCGAAGACTGGATGATCATAGACTGGAGAAACTAAGTTGAAAGAATCTATTGGCTCATGTCACTGCTGAGCTGCAGGTCGAGATTAAAAAAGGAAAGAGGAGGGGGCAGATGGACATGGAGAAGAGAGTTGTACTCACCATGTTTAAGTTCAAGCTATATACTACACATTTGTTCAGCAGCAGGCCGTCTTGCTTAAGTTGAACTGATAGTGTTTCTGCAAACTGTGTCTCTCCAGAAACCTCACCATCTCTCTCAAGTCCAGTTTCTCTTACTGCTGGTCAAATGTTACTGGACACTTCTCGGTGTCAGCCACCCAACACACCAGCATTAGTTAACCAGCATTTAGAAGCAATTCTCACGTTTGGAGAAGCCTTTTCCTCCTTTTGGAGTCTAACCCATTTGCCACCCTGAATATTTAGAACCTTTTGAAAGACTGACACTTAATCTGGTGCAAGCTTCCCTAACCACATTGGCACATCAACCTGTACCAGTTAAAGATGGCATCCCAATTCTTTATGAAGGGAAGGTAGAGGTCCATATTAGTCCCCTTCTGCCTCACATATCCTCACTCACATGAAAATTATTCCCAGGAGCATGGACTAGAAAAGTGCAAGTTCCAAACTGGACAGTGAAACTGTATCTATGTTAAAAATTGCATGTATCCCAGACCACTCCCTGATTTTAAGGCCTATTGACATGGGAGGACCTACATGTATATTACTGAGCTCTCCCAGTGTCGGATAGGTGATGGCATTCAGACTGCCTGTTGGAAGTGGCTCTGGTCTTCTGCAAGTGCTGTATTACACCCAGAAATAGTTTGAGAGAGTGCCTGTTGGTGCAGGTCAAAAGTGTGTTAGGGACTGTCCTAAAAATTTAGTGTAGAGACAAGTGAATTGCCTGGAAACATTCTTTGACATGTTCAATTTATTACTCTAGACAACAGTCAGAGTAGCAAAAGTCCAGGGCACGTCGAGGCATGCTCCCTCACTCATGTTCATGAAGCTGTAGAGCTCCTTGATGCCTCCGTTACACCAAGGACTGGCCATCCTCCACACAAAAGGCCGATTCAACAGTGGATATTTTTTTTAAAGATACCAATCCCTCTTCTGTAGATGTTTCAACCCATCCCACAACCCAACAATTTCTCCCTACCAGGGTAAGGGAAGTCAGCTTTATATTTGACTCAACAGGATTATTCCTAAGGAAGGGTCCCTGGGCTCAACTACCCCTGGAGCCACACCAAGATTTGGGCTTTTTGGGGAGGAAGCCCTGAAATATTCTAATGTGTATGCCCTGTAGGTAATCAAGTAACCAAGAAAGGAGAAATTTTTTTACCTTGTAAACCTATCCATTTTATAGGTTACCCTTCTACCTGTTTGCCTTTGGTTGTCTGTGCTGTTGATGAAGGCAAAGCTTGTTTTTTTCTACAACACACTAACATACTTACAATTAACTTGGTGCCAAAATGAGATACCTGGTCTCTAAGTTGTAAAATAGGAACTCCAAATTTACTTGCTACCCTGTAGGTCCCTCAGTGAGACAGATAGGAGGATCATGTGGCGGACTCAAAAGGGAACCTCTCTTCAAATTTATTTTTAACTTGATATGTGGATTTATTTCCTAAGACCATGCATTTGCATGACTATACATGTGTGTATGTGTGTGGGAGAGTGAGGGGAGGGGAGAAGGGGAGAGGAAGAGAGGAGGAGAAAGGGAGTGAAAGAGAGAGAATGTATGAAAAGCAAATCTCTTTTTGAGGGACAAAGGCAGATGTGAAATGTCTTGCTATCATAGAAAGTCCTGGCCTTGAGGCAGAATGTGGCTTTTATCTTTGATGAAGAAAGACAAGATTTTTTTCTCAAACAGCATGAGTTACAGTTTCTTTGTAAATGTCACCGAAGAAAAATGTCTCTAGTCTGTCTTTCATTTTTAATGCCATTATTAGGAGATTATTCAGTATTTGGAAAACCAAACAAGCTAAACAGCCATAAGAAAATAATAACCCTTAATAAGAAGCAGGATAGGAGAAAGCGCATTTTCAGTTTATGTTCATAAATGCCTCAAAGCTTTTAATAAATACCTAGTAATTATGCTTCAAAACAGACCTGGAAAATAGTTAAGTATTTTTATCTACATCACAGTCAATTGCAAGAACAGAGAAGCTAAATCAGAAACTGAATCTGTAGCTGAGCCAGGAATATAACCTATGAAGTCATCTCTATTCTTCTTTGAGAGGTTAATACTGGAATTGACACTGAACTGAGTATCTTTTGCCCCTGAGAACTGAAAAAGGAAACCCTGTCTGCTTAATTTAGATGCCACATTACCAGCTCTATGAGTTTCTGGCCTTAAGAGGGCTATCCAGTCCACCTAACACAACTACCAAAGCTCCATACATAAATTCAACTGAGCAAAGCATTAACCTCTGAAGACTTGTTCAGCTCATCTGCCTCCCTCTTCCTATCAAATTGCTCAGGGCAGGGACTCTTCGTCTAAGTATAAAAGTAATGCTTCAAAGTCTGGCCTTAACTTCTTGCCAGCTTGCAAGTTTGGAAATTCACATGTGCTAAAAACAGCTGCAAAAACTTGCCATTTTGTCTGGCAGCAAACTACATTGCTTGGTGTCGGAAAACATGACCACAGTGTAAAAACTGTCAAACACAGTGAAACTTGAAGCTCAGTTCAGTTACCACACAAGGATGTCTAGTGCCATTTGGGACGATGACTGTCATCCTGCCTGGCCTCTAGTTGATGCTCCAGTGGACAGAAGGTTTTCTGTAAATCTTTTGTCATGTTTGCTAGCTCTCTGCAGCAGATATTCACATGTTAAAAAAAAAAAAAAAAAAAAAAGTTAATATATGCCCAAATGTGATCAATTGAAGTGAGCTGTTAGAGAAATTAATCTTACCCAACTTAAATAAATCTTCAAATTAGAAATCAGATTCTAGCCTGGTCACTCTAAGCTTAGTTAACAGGTATAGGCACCTTCAGATAATGATTTATATAAACTAGGAGCTTAAGATAGGTGAGAATGATCACCCTCTGGAGGTACCTGTATTGCAATCATAGCCCCTATAACGGGATTTTAAGGTAACAGCTGATTTTTAGATGTCTGTCCTTTAGTTGTCTAAAGTGAGGTGAGAACCTAGATTGCGTTGCACAGAGCTTTGAGATTTTCAAGACGTTACAATTTGTATAGAACTTTCCCTATCCATCTTGTATAGATCTTTCCCT